>NC_064424.1:31687500-31832500 GCF_023375975.1 Astyanax mexicanus | reverse complement strand
AGCTGCTAACTTTGGCCTTGATTGGCCAGATTTCACAGGACACCTTCACAGGCCTTGTGGAGCTTTTTCTGATGAAGCATCAAAGGGAGCATGAAGGAGACATACTCAAATATATAGGTAGATAATTTTTTTTATCAATCTATTCATGATATAGGCAACATTATTATTACAAGCCAACAAGGCAGCCTCCACTTTCCCACGCTGCCCTTTGTATAGAGTTTACGGCCTGTTTCACACAAGCTTATGCAGCTGCATTTCAACACATCTGCTCTCTCTCTCTCCCTCCCTCTCACTCGCTTGTTCATACCACTCCTATCATATTACACCCGATTTCCTAATCAGGCTGCGGGTTCTCACAGCATGACACCGGCACTTTAAATCTCCTGTCTGTCCACTGAGGAACGTGAGTGCGACCATTGCGCAATTGGCCTTTATCTGGAATCCAGAGGTCACCCACTCAATCCCAGCCTATAACGACCATTTAAAAGCACCGAAAGCCATAGCTTAAAATCCTGGTTTCCAGGGTTTTGCAGGTGCGGTTGGATAAAACTCCAAAAGACATCTGAAGGTATCCTGTGGCACCAAGATGTTTCAGCAGATTCATTAAGTGCTGCAAGCTTCGAGGTCAGACCTCCATGGATCGCTCGTGTTAATGAGCCTTAGCTGCCCTGGCCTTGCTGTCGATTCACCGGATGTCCTTCCTTGGAGCAGTGTTAGAAGGTTCAAATGACTACATACCAGAAACAGCCCACATGACCTAAAAGATTATCTTAACAGAAGCTCAGAAGAAGACTTGCTTGTGTGGGTGGACAACAGTGAAAGTAGTAAGGTTATGGATTCAAAAAGACCTCTAAAGTCTGATTTATGGATCATCCATGGATTACGTCAAAGACCTTGTTGCGGTTCCATGGACCATTTTTGGTAGGTAGTGACAACTGCATATTGGGAACGCACCACAAAACCTGAAATATCAGGTTTCAGCTGCCTATTCAAACAATGTCCCAAGGTATGGTGTGCATAACAGTACAGTGTAGGGTAGACTACTATGCATAGATTACATGTAGGTTCAATGCATAGTGTAGGTTCGATTCAGACTTATGTTTTGGCCTGAAGTCCTGTAAGTTGTGAGTTGGGGCCTCCATGGATTGCATCAATAATGCTTGGGAGCCCATGGCCCATTGCCACTGCTCTTTTGGTATTTACTGTAGTAAACTAACTACAGTTTGTAACTACAGTTCCAAAAAAGGTCCAAACAAACCTGCCTGTATGGGTAAAAGTACAGACCATAGCTAAAAACAGTAGCAGCTATCTTGAATTCTCCAAAGGCCATGACCTAACACGATTTTGAAATTGTTAAAACTACTGTTTATCAGCACCCCTGTCCCTAGAGACGGTCATACGTGTGACAGAAGGGAGGCTGAGGCTCAGGACTGGCCAAGCGTCAGGAGAGTCAGCCGGGCATCTGCTGACAGATAAGCAGGGAGGAGGCGTCCAGGCCCTGAACCCTTATTAACCTTTTGTTTATGAAGCATTTGGAAAAGCCATGGCCCACATCGCCAGCTGTCAGTCCAGTGTCACTCTTATGATCATCCTTCTCATTACTATCATTGCCATCATCATCATCATAATGAACACGCAATATGACCCAAAATATTAGACATATTAGAGAACATTATCAGTAATCTGATATGCTGCTTAGGCAATAGGTCCTAGACACATTGTATGACTGTTTTTTTTTTTAAGTTCTACCATCTAACAGACGTTTCCCACCTTTGAGTTAGCATGATCCTAACTTGTCCCTTCAAAGGTTTGAATAAAGTTGTTATGGTACTTTATGTAACAACTGCATTTTCTAAAGAACCCCAAAGAACACTCTTGCTTAGGGTGTACAATGTAAAAGTTCTATACCAATTTAAGATTGTTGCCTACAACCTTTATAATTAGATGTAAAAAATATTATACTGCAATGCCCCTGAAATCGTACTCCCAAACATAAGAATACTAAAATAAATCACTTTGTTTTTAGGTGTTTTACTAAGTTGGGCTGCTTTCAAATTCCGGTAGGGGGGGTTTAAGCCCTCAGTTAGTCTAGTCCAGTTGGTTGGAGTCTGGCATATTGGCTACCAGGACTTTCAACTTTTAAAAACTTGCTCTGAGGTTCAATGGATGGCAACAGCCACTTGTTTCCGTGCCATCTGTGATATCACAGAAACATCTTATCAACACCTTAACAACCACTAAGCCAGTGTTTCTTAACCTTGGTCCTGGAGGCACAGTGCTTTCCTTGCTTCCAACACTCCTTTTAGAGATTTAACAGTGGGTGTGTTAAGGCAGGAAACCACTAAAATGAGCAGGGCAGAGGGAATCCAAGAGCAGAACTAAGCAACACCATAGTAGCCACCTGAAATCCCACAGCAACCACCTTGCAACACTTTAGCATGTATTTAAAAACCACATGGCAGCACCATAGCACTCACGTAGGACACTACAGCAACCACAACACTTTTTTCACCCCAACACTGCCACACTTGTTTCTGCACTACAAAACAGAGGTCACGACTTTGCCCTCCTGGACTCCACCCAACACACCACACACGCTCCTCTAGCTCATACTAATTAAGCAGAACTGGAAGGATTTGCTGATTTCGCAGGACTATAATGTCCAGTGAAGGACATGGAGGATGGCCTCAGTGTGATTTCAGACACTTATGTGTTTTCCCCAAAGCAAAAGAGTGAATGTATGTGTGTATGGAGGAAAAGCAAAGGCAGATGAAGGAGACGAGCTGCCCAGAAGAAAAAAAGGTCACAAGGTCAGTCTGTAGTCAGAACGTATAAAGAGAAAACCCCTCCATCCAGAGTCCAGAGAGCGAGAGAGAGAGTGAAAAAAAGGAAAAAATATTATGTTCTAAAGATCTGCTCCTTGTACACACTATTAGAATCTAATGCTGGATGCTACTACTACAACATATGGCCTCTAAACAATCTCTCTAACAGTTAATGTGATCTTAGTTTTTCTAGATGAGTTTGTTTTTCAAATGTATGAACTTCTAAGAGCTCCCTTACAAAAAGTTAGTACACCAAATAAATGTTATGGATATATTTCATGCACTAGAGTCTAAAATGTGCTTTTGAAATCACATTATAGTTACATGACATTAAACTGGTGTAGGGACACATGCAGGGTGTAGTTAAGCAAAAAAGTAGTCCATAAAAAATGATTATTCTTAGATTTGCCACTGTTTTACTAAATCTCAGAAGATTATGAAGTGTTTTTTTTTTTTTTTAGGGGACGGGTTGGGAATGCCCAAACTGTAAGGTGTTATCTTGTGAGTGAGAATGAACAAGCAAGCCAGAATGCTCATGGCAAGGCAACTTACTGGAGTTGGAGCAAGATCTGATAGTGTCAGATGTCCAGGACATTTAAAACTTCCTCAATCCACCAGAAATTTGTGGCCAAAAAAAAAGGCTGTAGAAAGCATTACTACCCACAGTGGACAGCATAGTGGATGGTAATGATTGTGACTGGTGGTGGTCTGTTTAGAATTGTCCATGAGAACAGACTCTGGCAGAAACCACATCCGCAATCAGTGCAGAAAATCCTGCAGTTTTTAACCAGTTTTAATAAAACCATGCAAGTTCTAGCTGATCTCATTCTTAATTATGTAACAAAACAGCAGGAGAATGGAGATGGACTTCACGGGTACTTCCAGAACAATCTGAAAGTACCTCAAAACGTCTTTGTTCTTAAATTACTAGGAAATCAGTCAAGTCTTAACTTGACTCGATTCCGTCATGAGCCACGCTTTAATCCCGGTCTAAGGAATGAACTTTTGAATCCTCTAAACCATTACCCGTGTTCTAACACACAGGGCGAGCCTGAGGTGCTGTGAGCTAGCGCTTGCCAAGCTAACATCTTTAAAACAACAATGGATTTACTGGAAGAGAAAGACATGACACGCCCGTTGATTTACCACTCCGATATATAGATGTGCTCAAACTTGCTGTCTGTGTATGGGACTTTTAGACAAACTCCCACGGATAAACGGATAAGCTAGCTTTAGCATTTAGCTGCTGTTTAGCAAAGGTAGCAGACGTTCTTTGCTAACAGATAACAACAACAAAAAAAAAAAAACGAAATGAGAAGACCTAGCAGCTGTTTTTCATAATGAGCGGAGTGGGTTAGCTCATAAACACATAAAGCCTTGATGGATAACAGTTAATAAGGAGTATAAAACATTTGTTTGCGTTGATGGCACATTAGCAGGAGATTAGCGGCTAGTATCTTAGATCAGGGCGTGCTCACCTAGCCCAGTGTGTGTGCGTTCATGGTTTTGAGTTAGTGATGGCTGGCTGGTGTGTGTAAGACTTGTTGACTGAGATCGGAAAGTAAATGACCAATTATTTGTGTGTCAAATATTTGAATCCTTGAATCCAAAAATGGTAAGTGTGCCTTATAATCTAGTGCACCCTATGTATGAATTTCACCAGTTAGGTTGTAAGGAGCAGTAAAGCCACTCTGCTGGAGTACAGTGTTATACAGGAATTTCAGTGAAATTTTTGTCCAGCACTGTGGCTGGGGCAGCATTAGCATTAGCCGTTTACTTCAGCACTAGCTCTTTCGGCATTTAGAGGTAAGTATCATATTAGAGTGTAGTCTGCGTCTTTACCGTGTTAAAACAAGCTACGAGATACAAGCTAGCTTACCGCAACATTTAGGGTTCCTCAGTGTAGTGCTGTCAGGAAGCGTTTACTAGCGCTAAGCACTGCTAACCGTTGCTAGTGCTGCTGCTAAAATTTTGGAAATTTAAGCTTACTGTAAATGACCGAAAACGTTTTTTTGCACCTAAATAAACAGTTTTCAGGAGAGAAATCTGTGTAGATTAACATGTGGAACTCGTTTGACTTTAAAAGAAAATGTTTTTTTTGTTTGTTTTGTTTACTTAGATGCCCCAAGTGGCGAGACCTGCCTGAGTAACATGGTGACACCCTTGTTCCTTACTATTGTTGCTTAAAATTCGCCTATAAATACGGTATATTGCAATTTTGAGGAAATGAAATGTAGAGGAAGAGAAATATGGAGGACGTGAAGGACTGGCGCCCTTGTCCTGGGGGAAATCCTGCATTGCACTCAATTACTTCGGACTCATCACTATGAGCACTATGAGGCAACATGAGGCAATGATAAACAGAGGCATAGTAGGCATAATTGAAGTAAACAGTGTAACAAACTAATAAAATAATCATAAAATCTTAATTTCTTGTATGCTTCAATTTTAAATAAAGACAAATTGGATAAATATGCTGTTGTATTTTCTGTTTGTGGTACTATTAATGTTATGTATTTCTGTTAGTTAGAGGAGGGGTATATGTCCTCATGAAGAGCTGCCAAATGTTCACCTTCTCATTCTATGGAAATGTGGTCCCCACAACCAAATTAATACCCACACACATATAAACAAACACACTTTTACTGACTAAAAAAGTAACTGAGGATAAATAGATATTGTCACATAAACAAAAGACAAAGCATGAAAGCATCATGATACAGATTAAAAAGCGAAATGAAGAACCTTAAGAAGTGGGTGGAAATTGTATAAATAAAATCATACAAGTATAGAAAATATAAAATGTAAAAAGGAGAAAGAAAGAGAGAAACAAAAGACATTTAAAACCTAACTATAAAATAATGAACAAATAAAGTATTAGAAATGAAAAAGACACAAAAAATAAAGAGACTATAGAAATAAAATAACAAGAAAAAAAATAAAGAAGAAACAAAAATGAAAGAAAGGAAATAAAGAAAATAAGAACAAAAGAGGACAACATTAGAAATAGACAGAAAAGAAAAAAAAGAAAAATAGCAAGAAAAAAACCCCAAAAGATAACAGTGATAAGGAAAAAAACAAAGAACAAAAAAAAGCAACAGAACCAGGCTAGAACATAAACCGAAATAATAAAAGCCCTGCTATATATATATATATACACACACACACACACAATAAGGGAAAGAGCGAGAAAGAGAGAGGAGAGAGTGAGTGAGTGAAAGCAGAATGGTGAAGGGTGAAGGGATAATGATAGAAGATAATGAGAGACCTGTCCATCTGGTTAGAGATGAGGCCGACGCCCTTGTTCTGACTGATGAACAGCAACCCATTTATTTACCTTAGCACTGCAGAGTCAGTGCCACACACACACCCCCTACAAAAACCTAAACACACACACACACTTAAAACAAGACCGACGCAACTGTAAGGTGCAGTATGATGCCGTCACACTACACTACAGTCTCCCACACTTTCCCACACTCTCACTCCAGCCGCCTCAAGAAAGGAGTGCAGAATGTTACGTTATTTCCCTGGAACTCCAACCCCAGCCTGAAAAACACCCCTCCACAGCCAGGTACCATCATCCCACCTTCTGTACTAATCATAACCCTGACTCTATATCACAGCTTAGAATTTTTTTTTAAAGGAGGACAACAAAGGTCATATCTCTGAAAGCCTCCCAACTGACCGACTCAGGTCTGATTTAACCCCTTAAAGGTTTATTATTAATCCTAATGCAAAACAACTACTGCGGATTATCTTGTGGAGTCCCACAGGGTTATATTTTAGGGTTTAAGGGGTTAACTTAATTTTTTTTTTAATGAAAACAATTTGCCCTCTTTAAAGCAATGAAGTCATTTCTTTTAAACTACTAATGTTGCAAATAAAACACATTCCTCTTTTAGTCTTAGGTTGTGTTTGTCCAACTGGCCAAGTAAAGAAGGAACTGTAAGGATTTTTGAACATCAATAAAAAAGTTGCGTAATGGGGCATTAAAAACAGAAATATAGTGATGCAATCTTCAGCAACTGAAATGATTTGACAAAAAAATGGCAAAAACACTTTCGGTTTTTGGCCAAATAAGGAAAAAGAGAATATAATGTATGACTAATTACAACCAGTATAGATTTTTAATATGTTCAGCATTCAAAAATATCTTTAAATCGTAGCTCTTGTTAAATATTAAATAACCTCTTAATTTAACCTCTTAACAGGCCTAGATTTTTGTCATTTTGTTCTGCCTGATATTACATCACTGAATCTTGAGGATTTCTATTCAAGCATTACATAAAAAGCTTTCATGTTTGATAAGGAACATTACTAAAAATCATAATTGTAATTTTAAAAGAAAAAAATATTTAAGCAAATCTGCTAATGTCAAAATATAATGAATAAGATCATAAAAATGTCTCTTTCCTGAACTTAAAAACAATATGTTCCTGAAAACAAATCAAATACTTCATGTCCTCCTTTGTCTAGTTTTTACGTCTATTTTCAAACCTGGAGAATTTTAGCTGATTCCTGTTACTGATCTGGAATTATTAAGTGGAATAGAGAGTGGAATCTTAGAGGCAGATTCTCTAAGTGTCCTGAATCCCTCAAATTTTCATAATGACCTTAATTTAATGCAGAAATAAAGGGTTTTGTATCACCGTCACCTGTATCCCATATACGGGACAAGGAATTTTAAGGGGTTAAACATATGATTCAAAGCAATACTTCTTATGCCAGACAACAAATCATACTGAACACTGTTACTTACAAGGAACAAGGGGGTACATCATTATTGACTAAGTATTAAATTGGTGTTTAAAGGTTATAATCGAGGTTCATTACTTCTAGAACACATGGGTGTGTGTATAATGGGTGTACTCACTGTTGTCTCACACGTATAATCTCCTGTTCAGTCTCTCTCTGCAGGTCTGTCACTCTGAGATGGCTCTGTGAGATCAAACTCCGCAAATTCCCTACACTGTCACAGCTTCTCCCTGTACAGTCCTGCAGAAAGATCAGACACAAATCACAACATTTACATCACGGGTAGCATATAAGATGTAGAATTATACATATAAAGCTCTGGAAAAATAAAGAGACCACTCCAGTTTCTGAATCAGTTTTTCTGATTTTGCTATTTATAGGTTTATGTTTGAGTTAAATGAACACTATTTTTTTATTCTATAAACTACAGACAACATTTCTCCCAAATTCCAAATAAAATATTGTCATTTAGAGCATTTCTTGCAGAAAATGGGAAATGGCTGATAAAACAAAAAAAGACCTCAAATAATGCAAAGAAAACAAGTTCATATAATTATTATTATCGTTATATTATTAGTTTTAAGAGTTCAGAAATCAATATTTGGTGGAATAACCCTGGTTTTTAATCACAGATTTTATGCATTTTAGCATGTTCTCCTCCACCAGTCTTACACACTGCTTTTGGATAACCTTCTGGTACACTTCTGGTGCACAAATTCATGAAGTTCAGCTTGGTTTATATAGGTTTGTGGCTTATAGCTTGGTTATTCCTCTTGATTATATTCCAGAGTTTTTTTAATTTGGTAAAATCAAAGAAACTTATAATTTTTTCAGTGGTGTAGATACATTTACAGTATATTCCCAATATACACCCATAAACCAATCAACTGATATCCAATGCAGATCACCAATAACCCAATTTTCTTGATTGAACATGGGCCCTAAATACAGGAAAAGGTCATGGGTTTAGAGCATGGAGTAGCAGCATAGATGACATTAGTTAAAAGCTGTAGTGATTATGTGAGGAATAAATCAAGTTAAACTGCACCTGAACAACCGGTAAAACATGATTTAATAGTTTAATAGTTTGGTCGGATTACATTCTGACCACAAACAAACGACTCTGGAGTTCCCTCTCGCAAGTCTTAGTGCAGTTGTTATGGTCCACACCTGAGTGTGATTCCTGTTTTCACACCTGCCAAAGCAACCTGCACCAAGTGTGCAAACGAACCAGACTAAATAGTGCTAGTGTGAAAACACACTTAGTTTTGCAAGCCTTATTTTAGCTAAACCTGGGCAAGACAAGTATAAAGACCCTCCATACACCAATACTTTCCAACCACTTTCCAATGCAGACCACCAATAACAATTTTCTTGATGGAATCGCTGTATTTACACAGCAACAACCGCAACAAGTCACACATTTAAACACGTGCACCGTGGTTGTGTTACACAATCATAATAACCCACCCGCCCCACATTCTCTGCATTTTAAAATATCCTGTAGTCGCCAAGTAAAACAACCTTAAAAAAACACAATAGAATGACTAACATGTTATGTGGGCATTTTGGCCACGGGCGCTGGACGCCGGCGTCGGCACACAGATGGAAGTGACTGGCAGTGACAGGCGGCTTACAGGCCACGTCAATCTGCACAATCTGCTCCCTCCGACATCCGCACGTTCCGCAGAGCGCCCGCCGCCTCGCTTTAACAAGTCGAGCGAATTAACTGGGATTTAGCACACATTCGGGCCTGCTCGGAGGATCAGGACCTGCATGTGTGTGTGTGTGTGTGTGAGTGTGTGTGTTATACTCTGGTCAGGAGATTTTGGTAGATCTGTTCAAACAGAGGATGGAAGATATCCACAGTTTGGATTTAAATCAGAAGCAAAATTAACTTGAACAATATCAA
The DNA here is from genome assembly GCF_023375975.1 of Astyanax mexicanus. NCBI lineage: Eukaryota > Metazoa > Chordata > Actinopteri > Characiformes > Acestrorhamphidae > Astyanax > Astyanax mexicanus. The sequence goes on along the minus strand of NC_064424.1, from coordinate 31,823,005 downwards.
AAACTGTGTGGTGTGCTATTCACCTTATTTCACCGAACACACTTTTAAGAACTTCTTACTTCCACAGTTGTGTTAGAATTACTGGCCAGTTAATATTAAATGATTCAAGGTTGTATCAAATTCAAAGTAAATGCTGTGGACACTGATCATAAAGTAGCTAAATACAGTATGTTAACCCAACATTTCTCTTTTATATTTACTTAAAACTTATATCCACTGTAATATATGAGCTTTAGGGCATTTTCACACCTGTGGTTCATTTCTCTGGATCCAAGTTTGTTAACTTGGAGCGTTTTCATCGTGGCTTAGTTTACTTTCAAACATGGAAAACCGCAAATGCAAAAAAATGCATCACAATAAACCAGGTGAAAAGGTTCTTTCCGCTTATCGGTCAGATCTGTTTGGGATGAACCAAGAAAGTAAATACAAGAGGAAGGACCTGTGTTCTGGACTAGCACATATATTTCAGTGCAGATCTGGTGCGGTGACAAATATGGCATAAGTTAACCGCTATAGTGATTATGTGGGTAATGAATCAGATTAAACTGCACCTGAACAGCTATTTAACTAAAACATGAGAGATATATTTGATACTTTGGTTGGATTGCGGTCTGATCATGTTCTTACCACAAACAAACCACTCTGGCATTGGTTTGGGACTGGACCAAGACAAGACTACTCCTTCTCGAAGGTCTCGGTACGGTTATTTTGGTCCACACCTGAGTGTGATTACCTGAGTTTTTAGCAAAGGAGACATACTAAATAGTGCTAGTGTGAAAACACTTTTAGTTTTCCAAGCTTTAGTTTAGCTGAGTCCAGGCAGGATGGGTATAAAGACCCCTCAGCATTCAGCTGTGAAGCTGTATTATCTGGATTTCTCGAGATGGAGCTCCATCCAGTACCTCTGGGACAAGTTGGAGTGACAGAACTAATCATGATGAGCATCAGAACAACATCATGATGCTCTCATTTGGTTGAATACAATCAAATCCTCCTCAAAGCAATGTTTCAACATCCAATGTAAAGCTTTCCCAGAAGAGTAGAAGCTCAAAGTGGTCACAAACTTCCCATTACTGCCCCCAGTATCAGAAAAAAAGGCTGAAAGAAAACAATTACAATATATAGAATATAGATTAGCACATCATGAATCTCCATGACTAGCTGGCAGTTGAAGCTAATGACAGCTCAACAAACAAGCAGCACTCATTCCAGCAAAGCTGCCTCGGCTGACGGCGAGCGCTCGGGTGTGTTTGGAGGGACGAGCTGCGGTGATTCATCATCAGACAGGCCTGGAACGGTGTCTAGGACGAAGCGAGAGAGAGAGAGAGAGTGGCGGAGGTGTGCAGCCAAAACGCCTCGCGGCTAAGCCTACAGGCCACAGTCTGGGCACAGGTAGCCAGAACAAACGGGACGTCGAGCAGAAGACGATTTTGGGCTCGCTTTGGCGACATGAGCTGGGAATCGGTGTAGAGGAGAGCGATCAAAGAAATGGGGTGCAAAAAAGAGAGTGTATGTTTTTTAAGAAAAGCCAAGTACCTGCCTGCTCGACTTCTGCAGTATAAAATTTGGATCAGCCTAAATGACGGATGTTTGTTTCCCCCAGTTTTAGCGCTGGAGCTACCAGGCAAGTTTAGATGAGCAATGGAGGCTTAGATCCTACCAACTGGATGCTATTCAGCCTTCAAGATGGCGGCTACTGCTGTTTTAGCTATGTTCCATCCTTTTTGTTCGCTTTTCTGCCTTTTACTAATAGAAGTTTCTCCACAATATGGCAGAGGTAGCACTTATAGGTTTGAGTGCAATACACCCGTTAGTCGCAGGATGTGCGATGCTAGGTAAGGCAATTAAATTAAACACGTCATGTTGCAATGTTTTTATTCTTGACACAAGAAGTAGATACACAGCGCTGTCTCGGTGTCTGTGTAAGTGACAGGCTGCTGCTGCCTGAGAAGCGAGAGGGCGGGGCATGGCCTCCATCCACATGGTTGGGCACGTGCTTGTAAACGCATGTGTGGAAAGCTGTGCACCTCAGTCCAGCACAGTTTTGCAGTGCAGATATTTCCAGTTACAGCTGAATTTACGCTTTTAATCCCAGAAAAACGCTCTTATTTACCTTTTAAACAGTCATTTAAATGGCTGATTAAAGGGTCGATTACTGTTGTTTTGCTGTTTTCCTCAGGGTTTGAGTGCTCGGCGCCAACTCAGCTCTTGATTGGTCCAGATGCAAGACAGCACACAGGTCTGGGGCGTGGCTAGTGACGTCATGGGCATTGCATTGTTTAATATTGCAATATATATTGTCGAAATAAGAAATGTAATTTTTTTTTCTATAGTGTGCAGCTCTACCCATAAAGCATGCATGCATGTTTGCAGTAACAAAACGTAGAATAGGACCACATATGTAAGTCACTTCAACTGAAATTAGAATAATTGGATTTGGTATGTCCACACAGACCTGAAAAAAAAACTGATCTGTATCACTTGTGCCATGTAGTCATATGTGCATTGTATTCATGGTTATCCCTGTTTTACATCACAAATTTTTCAACCACTTTAGCATCGTCATCAAGTTCCTAATGTCTTATAAGGCTAATTAAAGCAACATTATGTAGTGTTTATACACATAAATATGAAATAATTGCTTCAGATCAACATGTTGATGCTCCACTGAGTGGACTATCTGGCTTTACACAGCATGGGACCTCTTTAAAGGGATGGGTATCCCTGCAAAATTGGTTTATTAGTGTGTTATTATTCACACTACTAAACTACTATGAATTTTAGCATACTGTGTGTAAAGTTTTTTTTTAACAAGGTTCTATTTTAGAGGCTATGAAATGCGTTTTAGTATAGAGAAAATTCCAGTTATTAGGGTAAAGAGCATGGCAAATTAATGACAGAGGCAGATCATATCTTCCTTCATTAATGATCATATGTTGGATCATTGTTGAAATTTTGAGAAAATCTTTAGATATTTTTTTTCCTATTGCAATATTATCACAGGCAAAAAAAAAAAAAAAAAAAAAACACACACAATAGGCCCTATCCTAGGCTGTGAGCAAAGCGTGTTGCAATGTTTATTACACCTGTTTATTATTGTTATTACACCTCATTAACAGTCTATTTTCACGCCTTGCTCTTGAATTGTTTAAATAGCAAAGATGCTTGTGAATATATCTACAGCAACAGGTGTGGTGAAATCGAAATTAGGTGTGTTCAGGTACATTTCTGCCATATTGCTATTTCGGCAATGGAAAACACAGGTGTGCCACTGACTGATTGGAACCCTGACAACAGTTAATGGTCAGACGTTTATTGCTATTTTGGCAACGCAGGAATGCAGCACATGCCAAACGCACATACACACTTACTCGTTACACAATTATTAGCAGCGCAAAAACTTAACTTTTATATCAATAAGGAACAGAATACAAAATAAAATAACATTGCTGTTCCCGTAAATAACCTGCTTGTAAACCTTCACAGCGTGAACAAGCTGGTTTCCTCTGCTGACAAGTGCAGAGGTGTTGTGTCGTTAAAATACCAATCCGCCAAAGTCAGAGCACACCTGGCTCTTAAAGAGAATAGGAAGTGACATGCTGATTGGTTAATTTCAAGTTACAGCCAAAAAACACCACCTATTAACTAGAGAAATACTACATGCCTTTTGCGTGGTTCGAGACGCGCGAAGTGTACTTTTCCTGTCGTTACGATAGCAAAGACACACTGACATGCCCATAATTAAGCATACAGTACCACTAATGTAGGTCCCAATGTCATCTTCTTCCAATATTTTGTAAGCCTAGCATCCACTGATTTTCCTCTCACTGTTAGAAACCATGTAATCAAATAAATTATTACGTCAATTAAATGAACGCCTCCACATGGGTTGTGTCAATGCCAAACTATGGCTATAAGTTCTAATGGCTATACATTTTTTAGCTACATTAGCCTTGTAGCTTTAGTGCTATAACTACGCAGCCAACTTTAATTCCTGACTGAATGGAAAACTTTTTTTATTTTCAGGGAAAAAGAGAAAGTGTTCGCTTGATTTTCTGCCACACTGTGGCTTTAACAGGGGATCTGCTGCCAGAACATCAGTCAAAACAAATCTCAGGGTTACCAGAACTGACTCCAGCTTCTGGGCTTTCCCAGATTACTCAATCAGCCATGAAAAAAAGGGTGCATGCAATAAAAGAGAGTGAGTAAGAGAAAAAGAGAGAGAGAGAGATTTACCCACTGCAGGAATGCAGACTAAACAAACACTGGAAATGCTCAAGAGATTGTGTTTTTAGAGCAGCATTTCTCAACATACAGCCCCTTAATCTCTAATGAAAGTACCTAAAGGCCTGGGAAAGGCCAAATAACACAGAGTAAACAGGTTTTTCTAAAGTATCAGTGGAAGCTAAAAGTATCGGCGGACGTTAACAGGCCCCTCACTGCTGCTTTTCTTCCAAAGTTATGCAATTAACACTTTTATCTTCCAGACAAAACACTGAAACTCTCTTAAACAGACAGAAAAAAACACGTACTGCCCGAATCTTCAGCGTAAAAAAAAACTCAGAACACTTTAAGACCTGAATTTACTGTTACTTACGAACGCACAGCCTGAAGAGGAGCCACAGGAACTCATGTTGTGGTAAAGTCTGGTTTCAGGGCTGCTTTTGGTTGGCGACAGTGTTTTGAATCCTGTCCTGTTGCCGTGAGTGCAAATGTGACCTTCTTCAAAAGCCAGCCCACTGAAGAGAGTGAGAGTGTGTGTGTGTGTGTGTGTGTGTGTGTCTGCCTGATTGATCATTCTCTATACCCCCACCCCCTACCAGAGGAGGGGAGACAAGATTAAGAATTCCTCACAGAGCTGGAGTTTAATGTGTTGCTCTTCAGTGATGAGCTTTCACTAGGAATGGTTTCCCCTGATCCAATGGGAACGACTACAGATATTTAGGTTTAAAAATGATTTTTTTCAACAAATATCAGAAGCATGTTTTCTTCAATACAGCAACAACAAGGATAAACTAAAACTGTGCCTCATGTAAACATTTATAGACAAAAATTATGACCATTTATAAATGCCTTTAATAAAACTGGTTACATGCCATACACGCCATACCAACCATGGCATACATGACATGGCCTCCACCATGTTTGACAGATGATTATTATGATGAGTATGCAGAAAAACAGAATTTATGATATCTAAAGCAAGTCAACACAACACAAATCAAAGCACCATTATGTAGCAAATTTGTATAAAAAATAAAATAACAGTTTCAAAAGTTTACTATTATGCTTCCCTGATGTGTAAATAACCACATTTGAGTCATATTTGTGAAAAAACTGTCTGAATGTGTAAAAAGAAGCATATGTGGTTTCTAACACTGTGTGACTTACTGTAATTCTGTAACTGGAATTGTAACACTACCTATTTTTGCCAGTTTTGTATCTCTCAGCTTGTTCAGTGTCCTGTACTGGTGGCTCTGATTATTTTGACTTTCCTCTTGGCGGTTACCACTGTTTTGAATCTTGAAATAAACCGTTAATACAATCAGTACAGTTTTTTTGCAGGTTTTCATTCATTTTGCCACAATTAATTAAATACATTCTCTGCACCATGATACTTAATGTTTTTAAAACGTTGACCTTTAGGTCTCATATGGAGACATTGCCCGTACCATCTAGTCCCAGTCAAACGTTTCTACAGCCAGTTCAGACAGAAACATAGTGCAGTTATTTACTTACTGTAAAAAGCATTCTGATACCAAAATGCGAGGATCATTTTTAAATGTTAAGATAAACTACCGTCCCCATATGAGGACATCCATTTTGTTTTGCTATACAAAGACAAAGTTTAGGTTACTTGTTAGGTCTTACTAATGCCAAATAGCTTTTAGAAATTAAACACACAAAGAAAAAGTCCAGGAGGTCTCAGGAGTCTCAGGAGAAGTACAAACTACACACAGCATTCCTCTTTGCTACAAGCTGCTAGAGTTGCTCATGTGAGTCATGTGACTAAGCATGTATGACAGTATGTTATGTTAAACACACAATGGATAAAGTTTTAACAGAATGTTTAAAAAAATAAACATAATAAAAAAGAAAAACATGGCCAAAACTGTGTCAGCAAAAGTTTCTAAATGTTGGTTTCAATCCATTTTAAATTAATTGTCCATCCCTAGATTGAGATGTCTTTCAGCAAAGTGTGAAACCAGGCTGAGAATAGCCTACTGTTATGCTAAGGCTAGAAATAGCGAAAAACTGAAACTCATCCATAGGAAACAAAAGAGTCTAATTTAGAACAAATTTAAGTGTGAAAAAAAAAATCAATACTAACACTGAAACCAAAACTAAAACACAAAATGTCCAGAATTTAATAACAAAACTCCAAAGCAAAACCAAAACTATAATGCATTCTTAAAACAAACTAGACCTAAACCAAAAAAAAATAAAAATACTACTGAATTTGTAAAAGTATAATACTGCTGAATAAGACTTAGACAAAAGTAATTAGACAAAATATAGACTTAAAACAATATGAACTACTTAATAATTTTAGCTATGCTAATAATTTAGCTTGTGTTCACAGATAACAATTAGTCATTTAGAATGTGAAAGCATCTGATCAGGTCTATTAGAGATTATGGAACCAGCATGTAATGATGTAGGCATTGTATTGCACATGCTTTCAACACTCCACCCCTACTGCAAAATCTGCAGGAAAATTTAAGCTGCATGGGATGGAATACTGCAGGACACCATTAAGAACCTCTACAACTTCAACGTCAAGATTTTTGGCGTTACATAAGTTACTCATACATTGGACACTACTTCTTCTTTTTGATGGGCAATATTTAATAATTGATTGTTCCAGGTAATATTTATCTTCCTTCTAAATAACACTGCAATCCAATACTTAATTCCAACTTTGCCTTTGAAGAGAAAGTGTATTTTACCCAATTTGGTCCGATGTCAGACTGTCTGTAAAATAGACATGCAGACAGTAGAGTGTTCCAGAACATCTTGTACTAAAGCATATTCAGATATGAGCCGAAGTGCTATGAATAAACAAGGCCTTTAAAAACCACCTTCAACACAGGAATGCTGCGACCCGAAGCGCTCCGTTTCTCACAGCAACGCACCAAATAATTTCACCAAAAATGGAAGTGGTCAGGAACTGAGGGTGGGCACCCTCTACAGGGGGACTCCTGCGTCCCAACCACAGGGCAAATCCACATTCCTGCTGAGATCCGCTTCGGTAACACATAATCCAGAACGGGACATCCTGACAAAACACACAGAGCATGCGGCCAAGAGCACACATCTGCCTTAACACACCCCGGCTCATCTAGCTCAACTGTTCTCAGCAGTTACTGTGTTCCTCTCCTGAACGAAGACCAGTACTGTAGTATACTGTAGGAATATTCAAGCTGCATGGGATTGAATATTGAAGGACACCATTAGGAACCTCTACAACTTCAAAGTCAAGACTCTGGCATTACATGTGTTACTTGACATGCGTTGGATACTACCTCTTCATATTGATGGACAATATTTAATAAATGATTGTTCCTGGTCATAATAATAAAACCATCTGTCTAATATTTTGTGGGCCACTGTCAATCAACTGAAGATGTCTTGTTATATCTGGCATCAAGGACTTAACAGCAGATCCTTTTTAAGTCTTGCAAATTACATCATTAAGGTACCTATGACCTCCTCGCAGATTCAACGGCTGTCCATTTTTGGAGGCCTTTTGGTAAGTCTTGATGTTTTGGAGATGTTCTGACCCAGTTGTCTAGAACATCACAGTCTGATTCACATCAAAGTGGTTCAGATTCTTATGATTCCTCACTTTTTCTGTTTGCAACATCAACGTTAACATCAACTTCAAGGACTGACTGTTTACTCGTGCCTAATGTCACTTGCTGCCTGATACCTTTTTTGCAATACTGCTGTTAGAATTTAATTGAATTTGGCTTTTATTAAGGATTTGAGAGCATCAGTGAGGTCAGGTACTACTGACAGTGGATTAAAGAATTAGTAACAGATAGAAAATGCCATAAAAGTAAATTCCACTACTCCACAGCCCAGTGCTGAAGGTTTTATTACCCTTTATCTACTGGATGCCGTTGAGCCATTGAGCATGGAGAATTTAGACTCATGCATGGCAGCATGCTGCAGAGCATCCTGTTTGAAGCTGTGCTTGTGAAACAAAAATGCCAGGATGCCGACTGTGTCAGAATTTAATGCACAATAAAGTAGAAGTCACTGGAAAATCATGCACTGTACCTCCAATATGACAACTTACAGAACCTTCTCAATTTTCAATGGAAGTAATTTCGGAGAATTTCAGCTGAGCCATTCATCAAACACACTGGTGCTGCACATTGTGAAATACTGACCCATCATAAATTCCAACTGATTGTAAATATGTATCGACTAGAAATAGGTGATACGGAGCCCTGCAATCTAATCTGAGCCTATCGCCCAAAGCCAATCAGTCGTAAACTGTAAAACTGGCTTATCGGCCTCTCAGTTATGCAACACTGAGTGTTAGAACTCTCTTACCTGCCCTGAACACGTGAGATCTGTTTACACTTTAGATTCTTACATCTTCACACACACACACCGCACCGCAGAGAAATGAATAAAATGTGTGTTTTGATTCAAGCCGACTCTGGCTAAGAAGGAAGCAACACCTCCAACTTCCTCCATTGCACACTTGATAAGAGCTGCCATGGTCACAATGAGTAAATCAGCAGTACAGCAAAGCAAAGTAGAAGTATAGATACTAGGGTTTAAAAAAATAAAGTTGAAGTATTAACTTAAGCTTTTAATTCAAGTAAAAGTGTAAAAGTACTGGTTTTAAATCTACTTAAAATATAAAATAAAAGTAATATAAGGGGGAAAATGCCATTAAGAACAAAAGCCTATGCCACACTACATAAGCCTATAGTGCACTACCACCCCCCTCCCAAAAAACTAATTTTTCTTAAAGCTATGATGACTATAATGTTATATTAAAATGTTAATGTTGGTAAATGTGGGATACACTAGGCTCCCTTCAGTTTTAGCTGCATATGCCCAATAGAAATGAATGTATTTTAGTACAATGGAAATATATCAAAGAAACTTAGTTGGGACATTTTGAGAGCTTGAGTTCTCTTGAGTCTCTGAAACTGCTCATCTTCTTACTAGGCTACATACGTCTGCTGTATGTTCTTGCTGTAGTGTGACGTGACATGTGCAGGGGAAAAGGATCACGTATAAACCAATAGGGTGACAGAATAAAATATATGTTTATACTTATTATTTAACCACAATCAAATGTACTCTATCATGATGGAGAGATTTATCTGGATAGGGATCTTTTAATGATAAAACCTGTAATGAAAACACGCTGAAATTAAATGCTATTTTTAAAATGTAATCAGTAGAAAGTGCAGTTAATGCAAGAAAATGTAAGTAGCAGTAAAAAGAAGGTTGAAAAAAATTACTCTAGTTAAATTGAGATAGATTTCTAGATTTAGAAGGTAACAATATGCACTTTGTTACTTGACACATATGAATGTATCATGAATACAAAAATGGACATTTAGTAAAAAAAACACTTTAGCCAAGTCAAAAAAGGTGTAAATAATAAGTTCACATCTCTTTAGTTTTAGCATTAGAGCTAAGATGCTAATGTAGCTATGCTAACGAGTTAGCATGCCCAAATCATCACACATTTCCCTCAAGGCATGTTTATTTCTTCAGTGACCTCCAATAGATTTGCTTACAGTATGTGTTTTCTGAAACAGTATGACTCACTGCTATCTATGAAAACATTGCTAGCTACTGATTTAAACTGTGCTAACTTAGCCTACTTTACATGTGCTATATTAACATAAAAAAAAATCTTTGGGGATTATTTTACAGCTATACAAATGGCTTGAGGCGAGTGTATTATAGTTAGCAACATGCTAATTTGTGCACCTAAGCTTTCATTACTTACAGACTACTTGTTCTCCTACACAAATTTCAGGAAGTTCATTTCGGGCATGTTTATGTTTTATGGTAGTATTTTGTCATTAGCCATAATTGGCATTTAGTAATTCAAATACAGACACACACAAAATATTTCTTCAGACACACAGTAGATTGTGCCAGAACGTCTTGTACTAAAGTACTAAACACCACCATCAACAAGTACTTTACAGATTACTTCACAATTCCAAAAGGCTTGAGGCGAGGGTAGTTAGCACCATGCTAATTGTTTGAGTACATAAGCTTACACTACTTATTTTCTCATATCTCCAACCCAAATCTCAAAAAGCTAACTGTGGACAACAAGTTTTGTGTTAGCATTTTTTGTCTTTAGCTATTTGCTGTAAGCTAATTCATTTAGGTGCCAATTATATTCATCTGTGGTAGTCAGAAGTGATTCATATCAAAGCATTTATTAAACAAGCCCTGGCGAAGTCTAATGTCGTAATTTGCTCTGGCAGACTTGCAGCTCTGAAAGTGCTGGATATCCAAACGGTGTTCTAAAATCATGTGGGTTTTACAGACAACTGGCAAGTCTAGACTTTTAGCTAGAAATTGTGTCCACCCCACACAGGAAGAAATTGTGTCCACCCCACCTTACATTCATGAAGGATAGGACATAGTTTTGTAGTTAGTTGGCAGAGTAGTATTAAAGGCTGCTGACAACCCAGAGCCGGCAAACTGCCTTAAGATTTAGGAACTAGAAACCCAAACTATTTAACTTTAAATATACTGTAGTTAATATAATAGAAAGATTTGCTTGTTATACAAAGTTAAGTGCTTCACTTTTGCTCTAAAGTAGATAATAAGTACTGGAAACTTGAATACACAAATTAGCACTTGCCTCAAATCAGTAACGGTTGTAAGGTAATCTCTTAAATACTCTTTCACTATGCTAATCAGTGGCTTAAAATAAGCTTCAGCTATATGTAGCCCAAACTACAACAGCGCTAAAACAAAAGAATCAAAGCCTCAGACACCAAACATCTGGGGACCTAAAATCTGATTTACTGCCATGTATCACTTAAAAACATTGTTGATTATACCATTGTCACTGCTGTATAAGCCTTTTTAATATGAATTTGACATCTGTTTTATTTTGTGTTGAGTTGACCACTAGGAAAATATCCAAAATGTATTAGACTAAAATAATAACCCTTTATAATAATTTTTATTAATATATTTTTAACTAATGATCAGAAGATTTGAACAAAGCAGTAGTTCATCAGAATTTGAATATTACCAAATACTCCCAATGACACTTATTTATCAGTATGGATATTCATATTAAAAATGTTAGCAAATCATTAGCTCATCAGAATTTTAAGATTAATAAATTGCTGGTAAATACACATTTTAAACCGGGCAAATGTTTGTAAAAATGTGAAAAATAACAGTTGTTAATCATTAATTAATGGTATGTCAATAAAAGTTATTCTTAAGTGTTACCGACTAAAATCATATAGATTTTACATGGATTTCCACTACAAGCTAAAAGCCTTTTTTTTCTTTTCAAATTGTTATCCAACAGAATTGGATTGCAGATGTTTATTAAAGCCTAAGAATATTTTAAGGGGAGAACCTTAGTTCGCTGGATTATTCTTACCTGGATTCTATCATAAAATCTTTAGAAATCAGCAAGTTTAGCACAACCTAAACACCTTTTAGCAATAATTTTCAATCAATCAATGGTACACATATTTTCCCTGGCAATCAGTTAGTACATGTTTGGGGTCTAAAGTAGTAGCACTACATTGGAACTACATTGCCAAAGCTTGTGCCCCAACAATTGTCTTTGTGGAAACTTATGTTCCACCGATTAATACACACACCCAAAACATCACACGCTCTCATCAAACTGTATGTTTAATGTGCTCAGTTCAGTAAGCCTTAACAACACAGGTAAGTCCAAAACACATGCGTGTAGCTTTCTCAACACACCCAACCTCAACAGCTTCAAAACTATGTGTACAGTATTAGTGTGTATGTGTTTATTCACATACACTTGCCTGACTGTGTTATCACATATATGAAATGACATAGTCTATATATGACTTTTGTAGTTATATTGGACTTATAGTTATAGAAACTGAGGAATGGACACATATTCTATCCCATAAATACATAAATACAGGTAAGATATCCAACACAGCAGCAGAAGAAAAAAGAGAAATAAAGAATTTGAGAAAGTCCAGGTGAGCACTTACCTGCAAAGCTTCAGACAGGGCGTGTTAATCAATAAGCAAGTCCATTCCACAGGAGAGCGTGCGAGAGAGTGAGAGAGTGAGAGAGAGAGAAAGCCAGCAGAACAGCTCTGCTGATCGGAGGAGGAGAGTCGGGCAGGACGGGGCGGGGCAGGGGTAACTCGTTTTTCTTGTCACAGCCCAGGTGTCAACATAATTATGTGAAGGTATCGAAGAAACCACCACACAGCAATCTTTAAAAGAACATAATGTCTAAGGTTTGCTATACTGTCGCTTCCAAAGGATTTTATTAATGTTTATACTGTAGAACACCCAGTTATTAACCATTAGATAAACAATGTAATTGTCTTTAATTGTACTTTAAAACTAAGATATATTTTTTTGCACAAGTGAGTAAACATTACAAATATATGACTTTTAAAAGTTTTAATGTTTCAGTGTTTTTTAACAATTAGGGTCTTAAACATTTTAAAAGTGCCATATTTGATACTTAGCTTTTGTTTCATATTGTGCTAGTGATCTAAACCCCAAGGACAACATGTTAGCCCAAAGCTAACACACAAGCCACAAGCTAAGACAATAGCCAGAGGTTACTATAGTCACAAGGGACAGGTAAGGACAGGATAAGATACAGTGTAATGTACTGTAATGTATCATATGTAAGTCATATGTTGCCATACAATTATATAGGCACAAAGTGCTGCCCTGCTGCATCAGTACAGACTATGTGATTTTTAATGCATCCCTATATAATGTGTTGTGTTTTTACATCCCTATACATCCCTATAATCAGGGCTGTACTGTTATATTCACATTGATATACAATGTGTTGTACTGTTACATCCCTATATGATGCACTATACTATTACATCACTATACAATGAGTTTTACTGTTGCATTTTAATTAAAAGCATCATACTGTTCCATCACTATATAATTTATTGTACTGTTATATCTATATAATGAGAGTTGTACTGTTATATTGCTATACGATGTGTTGTGCTGTTACATTGTTATACATTATGTTGTGCTGTTACATCACGATATTATCTGTTGTACTGTTACAGTTCAATCAAATGCATCATACTGCTCCACCCCATATACAATGTGTTGTCCTGATAAATCCCTATAGGTTGAATTGTTTTACTACATCTTTAAAAGTGTGTTGCACTCAGTGATGTCAGTAACGCGCTACTTAGTAACGCGTTACTCTAATCTGACCCTTTTTTTCAGAAACGAGTAATCTAACGCGTTACTATTTCCAATCCAGTAATCAGATTAAAGTTACTTATTTAAGTCACTGTGCGTTACTCTCTCTCTCTCTCCACCTCATCTCCTCCACACACACACACACACACACACACACACCGCTCCCTTACCCATTCCCCCTCCGCTCTTCCCCAATCACACGCGTCTCGCTTTCTCCCCTGTCTCTCTCTCTCTTTAGTTTCCGCCCATTTTCGTTTTTCGCCAATTCTCTTTATAAAGGCGTTTTTTTTGCGGCCGCGTCCCAATTCACTAGCCAGGGCAGCGGTCTGCCACAAATTTGATTGGCAGAGGAGAGCGTTTGAAGATTTTACACCACACGTGATTGGAAGTTCACTGTGGCGCAGAGCGCACATACCGTAAAGACAAGAAAAGTTCCGGTGCTTTAAATGAACACTGTCAGAATTAAATCCTTCTCAGTAGTTGGGTCCGGTATGGGTCCGTATTGGACAACGTCTGGGTCCGGACCCGGACCGCAGTCTGCAAATATGTGATCCCTGGTCTAGACCATATACACGGTTCTGTTTTATAAAACCACTCCTTGCTGCCCTGCAGAGAACAACAAGTTCAATATTCAGATTTACAGTGTTAAATATGTCAGGTCAAGAAAGACTTTCTTTATTTTATATATTTTTTATAAAAACAAGTATTTATGTTTAGTAAAATCAAGAAAGACCATATTTTATTTTATTTTTTTAAATATGTTAAGTTAATTTTTTTATTTTTATTAAAATATATATATATATATTTTTAGGAAATAGTTCAACTTAATAGAGATACATTGTTGCTGTTAAAAATGCATTTTCCAAAAAAGGGAATATTGGCAAAACTGGTTATAATGTTTATGTTAAGGCGGCGGGAGGTGGTGTCTGCAGCTGCTGAAAGTAACTGATAAAGTAACTTGTAAAGTAACTTAGTTACTTTTAAAATCAAGTAATCCATAAAGTAACTAAGTTACTTTTTAAAGGAGTAATCAGTAATCAGTAATCGGATTACTTTTTCAAAGTAACTTTACCATCACTGGTTGCACTGTTGCATTCCAATATATTATTATCATGTATTGTTAATGCTTGTATGACACATTGTAGTGTAGAGGTTGTCACGATACCAAAATTTTGACTTCGATACCGATACCAACTGTATCATGATATCATGATTCTTGATACCAAAATGGTACTTAGAAGAAGAAAAAACACAATAATAAAATTGTCAGAACATGAAGTAATTCCAGTATTTTTCACACTATAAGGTGCATAAGAGTATTACAAGGCGCATTATCAATAAATGTCTATTTTCTGGTCTATTTGTTTACATAAGGTGCACCAGATTATTATAACACACATGAAATAAAAGTCAGATAAGTCTGAATCTGCAAGGCAAATAATGCCTGCTCTAAAAGACTGAAACATTTAAAATAACACTAATAACTTAATAATTTTGTTAAATATAAAATGGGAAATACCTAAACTAAAACTGAAATCAAGTAAAAAAAAAAAGTAATCTATCGAATTTCAAAATATAACAACGTAAAACTCTACACAACAGTACAATGAAGTAATATTACAAAAAAAAAATATGCAAATAACTTTTATCCCTGTGTGTGTTTAAGGAGCGGGGGAGCACGTGCTGGGCACACCTATAGGAATGACCTAAACTAAACCCAAAATACCAACAAAATATATACAAAAATAATACATTTCTGAATATTTTATTTGGTTGAAATAATGACTTTTATTGAAAACTGAACGTTTTTGTTTTTTTTTAGCTTTTCATTAATTTTACCACATTTAGCCTCAATATATATTTATATATATATTTCAGCTTTCAATAATGTGCAGGTCTATTGTCCCCCTCCACTGTCACTTAAAAAGTGACCCGCTGCTGTTTTTACCAAGACAAAAGTAGGTCTATTTTTATCACGTTTATCAAGCCGCCTGCATGTAGGAAAAGTGAAATCTAACTGATCTAACTCTGCATGAGCACAGGTACGGCTGCAGCTCTGCGACCTGAAACCTGAACCCTGCAGACACTGGTGAACCTGCATAACTCTGCAGTAATGATGTTGTGTGACCGTGTCTCTTGGCATGCAGTTAAAGGCATTCTGGGAAGAGGGTGTGTGAGGGTGGGACAGCCTGCTCAATCAGCGTGGCTGTGATCCAGAACACACCTTCCCTCCAGCAGGCAGGGCGTGTGTGTGTGTGTTTATGTGTGTGTGGGAGGGTAAGTGAGCAAGAGAAAATAAGAGAGTGAAGAAAGAGAGAAAGTAAGAGAGTTAAAGTCAGCCATAATAGCCTGGGTAAAACTGTTTGTCTCAGAAGTGCACAATTATTATAATATCTTATATAATAATAACTTAATATATTATATAATATATATATTATAATAACTTAAAATATAATCGTCCACAATGTAAACTGTAGGGATGCATCGATGTGGGAATTCTGAGATGATGCCGATATTCGATATTACACATCTATATCTACCAATGCCGATATACACATTTATAACTTTTCAAGAGATTAAAAACACAGATAAAAAATTTAAACTAATAATAATCAATAAAAATTAGCTTAACTCCATGGATTTTAAAGTACGCAGCCAGTGTCCATCAATTACAGTAGTGCTGCGAGGGTCCTTTTCCGGCATATGATACATACAGTTCTGGAAAAAAATATGAGACCACTTAAAAATTATGAGTTTCTTTGATTTTACCAAATTGAAAACCTCTGGAATATAATAAAGAGGAAGATGAATGATCACCAGCATTTAAACCTTAAACCAAGCTGAACTGCTTGATTTTTTTCACCAGGAGTGCAGGCATAAAGTTATCCAAAAGCAGTGTGCAAGACCAGCGGAGGAGAACATGCCAAGATGCATGAAAACTGTGATTAAAAACCAGGGTTATTCCACCAAATATTGATTTCTGAACTCTTAAAACTTTATGAATATGAACTTTTTTTCCTTCACTTTATTTGAGGTCTGAATTAAAGCTCAGCATTTTTTTTGTTATTTTAGCCATTTCTTATTTTCTGCACATAAATGCTCTAAATGACAAAATTTTTATTTAGAATTTGGGAGAAATGTTGTCCTTAGTTTATAGAATAAAACAACAATGTTCATTTTACTCAAACATATACATATAAATAGTAAAATCAGAGAAACTGATTCAGAAACTGATGTGATCTCTTATTTAGAGCTGTTACATTGGTCAAATGTTTCTGTAAAAAGTTTATTGTCCAATAAGATGTAATTCCAATATTATTACTAAAAAATGTTTTTTATTTCTACAGCTACAGAGGTATACTGATGACATTTGTTTTAAGATACAAAAACTGAAAATTGTCAGCACAGAATGATGTGATTATTCGAGTAGATGAATCTTATACAGCCACACCAAAATGAAACACAATCAAATTTAAACAAACAAGGCAAATATAGTTGATTTTTAGTTTACAACATTATTTAAACATCTTCTTTACACTGTGGCAAAATGTCTTGATGAATGGACCAATAGAAATGATCCAAAATTATCTGAAATAAACTTTAAATATATTGTATTTTTCCCACTATAAGGTGCACTATCAATAAATGTCTATTTTCTTTTACATTTTCATACATAATGCACACTGGATTATAAGGCGAATTATGCAACACGTTGCCATGTTTCCCTTCTAATTTAGCCACCAGCAGTGAGACCTGTAAAGCTAAGCCAAGCTAAAATAAGTAAACCAAACTGTAAAAATAAAAAAACATTTTCTTTTAAAGTCAATTAAACGCTGGATATTAATATACCCAAATTTTTCTCCTGGAAACTGTTTGTTTGGGTAAGCAAAGCGCTTCTGTTTACTTACAGTAAGCTTAGATTTGCAGATTTCCACTAATACCGCCCTAAATCGCTAAGTGAACTGAGTAACCCTGAGTGTTATGGCAAGCTAGGGTGATATTAGCTAGTGGTTCATCCCATGTAGCTTGTTTGAACCCATTAAACTAGCAGAATACAGTCTGATATGCTCACCTCTGAACGGTGAAAGAGCTAGCACTTAATAGTGTGGTTAGCGACTAATGCTAATGCTGCTCTAGTAGTGCTATCCAGGGTTAGCAGCAGGTTACAGTCCAATAATACTCACCTCTGAACGGCCAAAGAGCTAGCGCTTAGCATGGTTAGCAGCTAATGCTAATGCTACTCCAGTAGTGTTGGCCGAGTTTAGCAGCAGGTTACAGTCCAATAATACTCACCTCTGAATGGCAAAAGAGCTAGCGCTTAGCATGGTTAGCAGGTAATGCTAATACTGCTCCAGTGCAGCCTCAGTGCAGAAAAAAAACTCCACTCAAACTCCTGTATAATGCTGTAGCTCAGCAGAGTGGCTTTACTGCTACTTACAACCGGACTAGTAAAATTTATACATAAGGTGCACCGGATTATAAGGCACACTGACGATTTTTTGGAAAATTAAAGGATTAATTTTAAGTGCGCCTTATAGTGCAAAAAAAATGGTACTTCCTTTGAAAGTTAAAAAGGCTTTATCTCTTGCCTGTAAAGTTGTTGCTTTGGAGATACATATTTTTTATTAGACAGAAAAGATTTTCTAAATGTTATTTAATGCTAATTAATTAATGTAATTAATTAGAATTAACCTTAAATCTAATCATTATACAGCCCTGTTTATAATCACAGTCCTGATCAGTAAGTAGATAAGTGTAGTAGAAGTGGTGACAGGAGCTCTGATTTTATGACTGGAGTTTGTGGACATCACCTCATCCCTGCTGTTTGGTAACAGTGAACACGGTGAAAGGTTTACTGCTGTACTGAATGTGCCACTCCTCCGTTTTCCCCCTTAGCCCATTTCCACAGGCGGCTGACGATTGTGCGCTATCTGTGATTCCTCCTCCTCCAGGCTGGGTGGTTTCGCATTTTATGGAGCTGAGAGGGAACATTGGGAAATCTTCCGCCGAGGTCTCGCACGCTGCTGTTTTATTACGCTGGCTGTGCGTAATGAGCTCGGCTGTACGGGTGGGTCCCATTAAAACGACATTAAACCTTTATACTGTCCTAATAAACTCAGAGAACTGCATCTTCTATTCTCTGACTCATGATAATGATAAATATGGCAAGAATATATGCTGACTAAAATCAGTAGCAAACTACCCGTTATCAGAAGGAACAATAGGGATTAAATGATAATAATCTGACTGGTTCACAGAAGTGGTGAACAGAGGAAGATATCGGAACCTATCCTGTTTACACCATTTGTAATTTAGCCAGTTTACTCAAACCTGTCTATTAGGAAGAACTCCTGTTGGACAAACCTCAGAATTGGGCTTAAGATATCTGGCTGAATAAGAAACCTTGCTGTTGGGTACACCTCTCTGTTCTAAGAATGTCAAAATCACACCTGTATAGCTAAGCTAAGTAAACAAACTTAAAAAAAAAAAAAAAATATATATATATATATATATATATATATATATATATTTTTTTTTTAAGTTTGTTTACTTAGCTTAGCTATACAGGTCTCGCCGCTGAGTGCTGAATCTGAAGGAAAGCATGGCGACACCCCTGTTCCTTACTAGTGTTGCATAATGCATCTTGTAATCTGTTGCACCTTGTGTATGAAAACAGACCAGAAAATAGACATTTATGGATAGTGCCCCTTATAATTCAATGCGCCTTATAATGTCAAAAAAGTCAGTTGTTAAAAATTGATAGTGAAACCTTTCCTAGCACTGAAATCCAACTTTTGAGGTAATTGAACCTAGCAAAGTACCGACCATGTACAGAGCATGTTTTTTTATTGTCTGTACTAACTCAGGATGTGTGATTAGATATTAAGGAAACATGTTCAATGCGTTTGATAGATGGAAGCAGCATACCTACTTTTTTCTGAAAAGGTGAGCACTGAGCTTCAGCTAAGGTTAGCTAATCTTGCTCTCATTTAGTGCATATTGTTCCTTTACTCTCAATGTTTTTTGGAAAGTAGCTTGTCTTCTACTCACTTAGCTATTCACAGTAATACTGTTTATGACTGATTGAGGGTTCTAAAGCGTCTGTAACGTCACGGCAGTGCTGATTTTGACACTGTCTATCAATTGTATGAATTCCTCTCCATCAGGTGCTGTCCCCGCAGGCAGCTCTGTGGATTCGCTGGTGAATCTGAATGCAAGTCAGCATAATGGTTTAAAAACAATTACTGAGCTGCAGCTAGGGACAGGTTTCACATTTCAGGACAAGTCTCTCAGGTTTCCTCCTAACTGTAGCGTCTGTGCGCTGCTGAAACATGTTACAATGTGTACTTTTGATGCTTAAGAAAAAATAAATAAATATACATTTTTACATGCATACAGGGTAATGAGAAAAGTATTGAGACACTTGCTGATTCATTGCTTCTTCAAAATAAATGATATTTAAAAAGAGTTTATGCTGCTTTTGTTGAGTAACTGTCTCTACTGTCCTAAACTAGTAGAGTTCTACTAGATTTTGCAGCACTTCTGTGAGGATTTGATTGCATTCGGCAACAAGAATGTTAGTGAGGTCCAAATGTTGGATTATCGCCACCTCAGCTCATCCCCATTTCCCCAAACTGATGCCAATAGGTTCTTGTTTATTTGCATCAGAAAGTTCTATTCTATTCTATTTACAGTACTTCTGTACTTTGCATTTGCAACTTAAAGCAGCTAAATGCATTTATTATTTGTTAAGACATATTGGTGGGCCAATAACTCTACCAAAAAAATATGCTGTATAGAACATATGCACAATATAGTTTGCTAATGACAAGGCTACATGAATTATGGGATCATGTTAGTGGATGCCAGATGTATGGGACATTTCATTTGACAAGTTGTATAGGCTTTTAACATTCGGTACACACTATGGGCCCTATTTTAGTCATTTACAGTGAAGCAGTCCATTGTGGATTGTGCAGCTTGATTTAGGGTGTGTCAGTGTGTCTTCTGTATCGTAAGGGTGCAACAAATATGTCTTGCACGGCTCAAAACATGCAAAAGGCATAAACTAATTCTCTTAACTAATCATGGCTGTATTTTCTTGGGCGTAATGTGAAATAAACCAATCAGTGTGCCAGTAGTCATTCCCTTTAAGAGGCAGGTGAGCTCTGACACGCTGTGAAAGTACACCAGACAGCACAGCCTATTGGAATGGACTCTTGTCTGGACTCTTGTCTCTGACTGTTGTCTAGGTTCATTTCAGTCAGTGGTGCACCTGTGTTTTGCTCCACTAAAATAGCGACATGCCTGTGCAAGAGAATTGTGATGTGCTTTGCACAGGGTGTACAATAGGACCCTATGTCACATGTGCAATGGGAATATGTCATAGAGGGCAGTTGTATTAACACCCACAGTGGACTTTTGTGACTGTCTAGAATTGTTTATGCAAACAGACAAGTGACTGTCAGAAATCACACCCACATTTAATGCAAGAAACCCCACATGCATTCTTTACCGACCATCAGACACAGCAACACTCACAGGACACAATAATAGATTCTGTTCCAAGATATGATATTGGACATATATGTATGTCCTTATATAAACACTACTTTTACTAAAGAACTCTTGAGAATTAATCTTTTGTTTAATGGTTTTCTTTCTAGGTATTTATAGATCCATTACATTTTGTAGAGGTTCTTAAAATGAACAAAAAATGTTTCTCTAAGAAACTGTCTAATAAAAGACCATTTGGTGAACCAAATCTGCTCAATATTTCAACATTCTAGTAAAGTTTTACATTGTACTGAAAAATGGTCTTTGAGTTGTAACAACACTAGGTCCCTTTCTTAGAGGCTAAAATGTTTCGGTAACACTTTATTTGGATGGTCCATTTGATGGCCTCTTTGATGCTCAACTGACATTCAACTACATGTCTATTAAATGCAAATGAACTAAAAGGTGACAGTAAATGATTCTCCATTGAATATAACCCTACATTCAACTCTAACCCAAACGCTTATTTTAATATTTTAGGATTAGGTTTAGGGTTAGATTTTAAGTTTAGGTTAAGGTTAGGGTTGGGGTTAGGTGTAGGATTCGATTTTATGGTTGATTAAGGGTTAAGGTTAGGGTTAGGTGTACGGTTAGGTTCTATTTTGAATCATTTACATTCAACATATGGTTAAGTTAAATTTAATGGACATTCAATTCAGTGTTAGTTGAATGTCAGTTGAGCATCAACAAGGCCATAAAATGGACCATCCAAGTAAAGTGTTACCAATGTTTCATTTAGAACTATCAACGTAAAAAATTCTCAATGCTCTAATGCAAGGAAAACTTTAACCAGGCAAAGTCTTATTTAAGCATCCAAATAGATTGAGATGTCATGTTCTCTGCACATCCACTGCCTATACAATACATAAACATGTCATAAACGGTTATTGATTCCTATTCAAGAATATTGTTACAACCGTTTATCACTTAGTTCTTTAGACACATATATACACAAAAGGTCATAGTTAAGAGAAGCAACCATGTGTGTATTCAAATGGTTCCCTAAATGGTTTTGGTTTTATATATAGTATAATCGCTGCATGTTCTACAATCAAATAATTTCCAAGAAGCCTTGTTTTTCAAATGTGCATAAAGAAAAAAATGTATAATTTAAATGTTTTTCTTCATATAGTGTGGAACACTTACACATCTCAAAAGAAATTTCCACCAAAACACTTTTAAGGGAACCAAAAGAGGTTCTTTCCTCTGCTTTTTTTTGAAACATGAGAAACTAAAGCAGAGTGCAGGACTGTCCATCTCTTACAGTTTTTCCAGAAATCAAGTTAAGACTACATGCTAACAAACCTGTTGACAGTTGCTGTTACAACAACTCCTGTTCTGATTGGCTCCCGTCCAGAACCCTACTCAATTACTGGCCAAGGGGGCTCTTGTTCAACCTGTGTGTGCCAGTTTCTATGACAACATGACTCAGTCCAGAGGAATCCAGTCCAAGCGTCACTCAACCCTAAACTCCTCCTTCTCATCCCCAACATGCCAGATTCCACAACACGCCCTGCACACTGTTGCTAAGCGATGCCAGACGCTGTGTCTAGTTTACGTTGGCATGCTTTACTTTCCACACATGGCCACAAGGAACCCATACCGGCCAAAATGAGCCTATACTGGTCCACACAGGCTAAACCCAATCTATACAGGCCAAACACATTCCCCTGGCACCCACACAGACCACAGAACCTATATATGACCTGCGCAGACCAAAACAAACCAATACAGGCTCATTTACAGGGTATACAGGACTAACAGGGCTTGCACATGACACACAGAACCCATATATAACCCATACAGGCCACACAGAACCTACATGCAACCCACACAGGTCACACACAACATATACTGGCTCACATACAGTTTATACATGACAAAAATAACATATACAGCACCAATACAGAACCCATACAGGCCAGACAGAAACTATACTGGCATATTCAGGACGAACAAAGTCCATATAGAACACACAAGCTCCATTTATATCCCACAAAATTCCAAACTGGCCTCATACAGAACCCACAAAAGAGTCCTCACAAGCCCCATACAGAACCCATAAACGAGCCCACACTGGCCACATACAGAAGCCACAAATGAGACCACACTGGCCCTTATACAAAACCCACAAATGAGCCCACACAGGCCCCATACAAAACCCACAAAAGCCACACAAGCCCAATACAGAACCCACAAAAGAGCCCTCACAGGTCCTATATAGAACCCAGAAAAGAGCCCTCACAGACCCCATGCCAAACCAACAAAAGATCCCTCACAAAACCCAAACAGAACCCACAAATGAGCCCACACAGGCCCCATACAGAACCAACACAGAACCCATATAAAGCCCACACAAAACCTCTACACAGTTTGTGAGTGCACTCCATATGATTAATGCCAATGGTAATTTACTCCAGTCTATAAAATGTATAAAAGAGAGGCTAAAACTGAACAGTACAGTACAGTATGCTTTATTATTACACTTGTCCAGCTTCAACAGTCACATAACTCATTTGTTTTGGGAACTACATTGAGTCTGTTGCTCCAACTGACCATGTGCAGCAATTAAAAGTGACCGGGGCGAATTTAATGGGCCGGATCTTTACACGTCTCGTCAGGAGATTAGCATGAAGCCTGAGCAGTCCAAGTAGGGTTGGGTTTCCCAAAACAACTTAGCTTTAAGATGATTTGAGAATGGGAGAGCAAGCATCAGACTGAAGGTTCTCTTCACCACTTAATATGAAAACAAAGTGAGTAAAAGTAATGTAGGTTTTGGTCGTGGATGGAATAGATTTGAAATATTGTTAAGACCTCTAAAGGATACAAAACACTTTTCTGCCAAACTTCTGAGAAGAGTTTGGATGTAAACCACACCTGAAGGGGTCAATAACTGGCCCTGGGACCCATGCAATATACAACACCTCTCGGAGCCAATGCAGATCTGGAACCTACCTAGCCCATGAGACTCACAAGTGTGTTTGCAGATATATTTACAGTGCTGTGAACTAGTATTTTCCCCCTACATTTCTTATGTTTTTTTTTTTTTATCATACTTACATTAAACATTAACCTAAGTTATCTTTGTTAAGGTGATTTTAAATTATAAATTAATTTGTCTTTCCTATTATTGGATCATTAACATTGACCCTAATTGAGGCAAGTGAGACCTGTAGTTTTTTTAGGCGCTGTTCTGGGTTCTTTTGTGACCTCCTGGATGAGTTGTCCGTGTCCTTCTGAAGTAATTTCGGTTGGTTGGTCACTCCCTGGAAGGTTCACCAGTGTTCCATGTTTTCTCTATTTGTGAATAATAACTCTTACTGCTGTCTGCTGGTCCCAAAGCTTTAGAAATTACTGTGTAACCTTTTTTTCAGACTAATAGATGATCAATAACTATTTTAGAATTTCTTCAGATCAGGGTGTAATGTGTTGCTTTTTGAGTTTTTTTAGCTGCTTCATGTTGTCAGACAGGATCTATTTGAGTGAATTCTAGATTCTAAAGGTCTGACAGTAATCAGGCCTGGTTGTGGCTTATAGTGAAATTGAACTCAGGTAATTACTTTTCCACATAGGCACAGTTTTATTTAGATTGCTTGCTTCCATTAATACATGAAATTATTATATTAAAAAAGCTTTTGGTATTTAGTCAGGTTACCTTTGTCTGATATTAAAGGATGTTTATATGAAATAAAAAAATAATAATAATATGAAAAATGTAAGTATGGCAAAAAAGACATCTGTAAAGAGGCAAATACATTTTTACAACATTGTATGTTGTACTCATGAAAAAGCCAGGCTTCTATCACTACCCTAGTACATTAAACCTCTCAATGAGTTTAACGGGTTTACATCTCAAATTTAACAAAGAGAATCCAGTTCTATTGGTCAGTGCTTTTCAGTATGACTATATAACATGGCGCCGGTGAGGTCGGCAGCCGTTACGACTGCTCCGTACACTTTTCGTTTTTGACCTACTTTAGGTCTTTATCTTTTCTTTCACTTTGGCTCACATGGCTCGTATTAGTTATGATAGAGACACTTTGGTGTCTATTCATTCAAAATTCACTCACCTCAAGTCGTTATTAACTTTGGATACAAGCTGGCCAAGTGAGATCCTGAGAGAGAACAAAGGACGCCATACGGAGAGACGTCGACCACGGGGCAAACGAGCCGGCATTAGGAACCGGCTGAGGGCTAGGGCACACCGTCCACCCTTACCTAGTATCCTGTTAGCCAACGTCCAGTCCCTGGAGAACAAGCTAGACGACCTCCGTGCTAGGATAAAGTTCCAGAGAGACATCCGCGACTGCAACCTCCTCTGTTTCACCGAATCATGGTTAAACCCAGCGGTACCGGACTATGCCATCCAGCCGGTCGAGTTCTTCTCAGTTTACCGCATGGACAGAACAACGGTCTCGGGAAAGACAAGGGGAGGTGGGGTGTGCATGTTTGTGAACAACAGCTGGTGTGACAGTACTGGCGTTGTTACTCTCGCACGTTCCTGCACACCCAGCTTGGAACTACTCACACTCAAGCTCCGTCCTTTCTATCTCCCTCGGGAATTCACCTCTATCATCGTCAGCACCGTTTATATTCCACCGCAAGCCAACACGGATACTGCGCTGTGTGAACTTCATGAAGCCCTCACACAGTTTCATATTCAACATCGGGACGCTGCGCTTATTGTGGTTGGAGATTTCAACAGTGCCAACCTCAAACGCGTAGCGCCCGACTTCTATCAGCATATAAACTGTCCTACCAGGGGCACTAGGACACTGGATCACTGTTACACTCCTTTCAAGAACAGCTACAAGGCACAATCGCATCCACCGTTTGGGAAAAGTGACCACGCCGCCATCTTTCTCATGCCGGAATATAAACAAAGTCTAAAGCGAAAGCTCCCGGCTCAGAGGGCGGTCGCTCGCTGGACGGACCAATCGGTGAACGCTTTGCAAGATGCTCTGGATGACGCGGACTGGGACATGTTCCAAACCAGCTCCCATGGTGACGTCAACGTGTTTACGGAAGCAGTTGTGAGTTTCGTGGGGAAGCTTGTGGACGATACAGTCCCTAAAATAATTGTAAAAACCTTTCCCAATCAGAAGCCGTGGGTGGATAAAACCATCCGTGATGCCTTGAAGGCTCGCACTGCTGCTTACAACACGGGGCTCATCAGCGGTAATATGGACGATTACAAAGCCGCATCATACGGAGTACGCAGAGCGGTGAGACTGGCGAAGCGGCGCTACGGAGAGAAACTGGAGTCACAGTTTCAACGAAGTGACTCTAGATCCCTGTGGCAAGGACTACGGACAATGACGGACTATAAAAACACATCCTCCGGAGTAATGAGAGCGGACGCGTCACTGGCGAGTGAGTTGAACAACTTCTTTGCTCGCTTTGGGACTGCAGCCGGCAGGACTAACAGCAGCAACGCTAACAGTGCGGCCGAGGGCGCACGCGCGAAGCCTCTCAGTGGACAGGAGCCGTTCATCATTACGGAGAGTGATGTAAGGAAGATGTTCAGGACAGTAAATACCAGGAAAGCAGCGGGACCTGATGGACTATGTGGCAGAACGATCAAGGTCTGTGCAGGTCAGCTAGCTCCTGTATTTACTAAGATTTTTAATATTTCCCTGTCACAGGGCATTGTTCCAGCATGCTTTAAACAATCCATCATCATCCCTATTCCAAAGAAATCTCAGCCATCCTGTCTCAACGACTACCGCCCTGTAGCTCTTACATCAGTGCTGATGAAGTGCTTCGAAAAGCTGGTCAGAGACTTCATCACTTCTTCATTACCGGATTCTTTGGATCCATTACAGTTTGCATACCGTCAGAACCGTTCTACAGATGATGCTATATTACATCTACTTCACACCACCTTGTCACACCTGGATGCTGGAAGGAGTAATTATGTTAGAATGCTGTTTGTAGACTACAGCTCAGCGTTTAACACTATCATTCCTTCCAAACTCATCACCAAGCTGTTAGATCTGGGACTTTCTTCCTCACTGTGTCACTGGATCTCCAGCTTCCTCACAAACAGACCACAAGCAGTGCGAGTGGGTAAACATGTCTCACCCACTCTCACCATTAGTATTGGTGCTCCTCAGGGCTGCGTTTTATCGCCCCTACTGTACTCATTGTACACTCACGACTGCGTGAACACTTTCAACTCCAACACCATCATTAAATTTGCGGACGATACCGTTGTGGTGGGCCTGATCTCTGACAATGATGAAAGGGCCTACCTGGAGGAGATTGACAACTTGGAGACTTGGTGCTTGGGAAACAATCTGCTGCTCAACGTCAACAAAACCAAGGAGCTGATAGTGGACTGCAGCAGAAAACAGAAGAGGAGCTACCACACTGTAAGGATTAATGGAACCACAGTGGACAGAGTGGATACTTTCAAGTACCTTGGAGTTCACATCTCACAGGATCTTTCATGGTCTTGTCACATAAATTCCCTGGCAAAGAAGGCCCGTCAGCGTCTCTACCACCTCAGGCGCCTTAGGGACTTCAGATTGCCAACCAAGGTGCTACGAAACTTCTACTCCTGCACCATTGAGGGCTTCCTTACAGGAAACCTGGTAGCCTGGTTTGGGAACAGCACTAAGCAGGACAGACGAACTCTGCAGAGAGTGGTGCGCTCCTCAGAGCGCATCATGCGGACGACGCTCCCTGACTTGCAGACTATCTACAACAAGCGGTGTTGGTCCAAAGCCAAGAAGATCATGAAAGACCTTAGTCATCCTAACAACAAACTTTTTGCTCTGTTGCCATCTGGAAAGCGGTTTCGCTCTCTAAGATCAAAGACGGAAAGAATGAGACTGAGTTTCTTTTCTCAGGCTATTCGGACACTAAACAAGGCTAAACCATAAAAAAAAACATAACTCACTGGACTTTCACACCACTCACTTCACCTCTCACCTCTCAGCACTCTACTTTACTTTATTTGCTCTTTTGCACAGCACCCTGTTGCTCAATTTGTTGCACTTTTTAGTATGGTTGACTAGTGTACAGAACAGTTGTTCAAAGCATTTCACTGCATGGTGTACTGTGTATAACTATGTGTGTGACAAATAAACTTTGAATTGAATTGAATTGAATATATGAGCTGTGTGTGCAGCTGAATGCCTGTGTCATGCTGTGTTGGTCTCTGACAGTGAAAGTAAATTGCATTAGTTTAGCCTTTGACCTATACACTCATACAGACACACTCGGCTGCCTACAAACACCTGTCCATTAAGTGCTGTCCCCTCCGGCAGTTCCGCAGCTTCACTGATGAAAAGGAAAAAACTCAACGTAATGGTTTTTCAGAACAATTTAGCATGTAAAAGCTAAAACTAATGTTTTACTATATTGTTTAAATGCTAAACTGTTCTTAAAAAAATTGTTGTATGTAATTAGATATTGCTATGAGTACATGATTAGAAGCAGTTAATTTTTGCTTGTAAAGAATTCTTAAGCATTTTTTTTTGCAATGTTCTAATGTTCCAATTTTCCAATTTTTTCCAGTGTGAATGTCTCTGTCAACAATTTCCAAAGCTTAAACATTTTATCATCCATATCAGTCCTAATGCGCTGACTCAGTGTACAGCACTATAGTGAGTATACAGTAACTGTGCTAACCTTTTTATTATGGTATTTGTGTTAGCTAGCCTTGTGTTAGCTAGCCTCCTTACTGGTCATTTATACTGCATTTTATTTTGAAATTTAGTAGGAATAACAGAAACACCCACAAGTCGGATTTCCTACTAAAAAAGTCAGAAGGACCACACCAGAATCCACAATGACTGCACCGCACATCAACAGTAGTAAATGCATTAGCATTATAGCTACTGTTTTTAATAATTCTATCTATTTCTGTCTCATTGATTCAGCCACAGCACAGCAAACCACATTCCACTGTGTTTTGCTGTGACCAATATCAGGTATTTATTGTTAATTTACTGTTTCTGACTGGTTATATAAGTTACATTAACATTAGTGTTAGCATTAGCTAACAGAGACAGAACACTGTGTTTAATATTTCACAGTTTTGGTGTTTATATATTTAAAAAGTTGGTCGTATATTAAAAAAGAAAGGGGGGAAGTTGCAATGGATATAAACAGAGCTTTGGAAATGGATTGTAAAAATGTCAATTTACAAAGCTCTTTTCTGTATAAAATAATGCTAAAACAGGTGGTGTTACTGCACTTTTACATACATCACATTCACCTAGAAATTCAACTAGAAATAGACAAAGTAACACAGAGAACTCTGCAACTAGGGCTGGGCGATATGGAAAAAAATCTTATCACGATATAGTTTTCCATATTAGCCGATACACATATTGCCTGCAGATCAACGCAGGAAAAACCAAAGAGCTGGTGGTGGACTTCCGCAGGACCAAACACTCTCCTCCGGTGCCTGTGAACATCCAGGGCTCGGATATTGAGATAGTGAGGTCCTACAAGTACCTAGGTGTCCACCTTAACAACAAGCTGGACTGGACTGACAACACGGCTGCTCTCTACAGGAAAGGTCAGAGCAGACTGCATCTCCTGAGGAGACTCCGGTCCTTTGGCGTGCGGGGGACACTACTGAGGGCCTTCTTTGATGCCGTGGTGGCATCAGCCATCTTTTATGGAGTGGTCTGCTGGGGCAGCAGCATCTCCACCGCTGACAGGAAGAGACTGGACAGAATCATCAGGAAGTCCAGCTCTGTCCTGGGGTGTCCTCTGGACCCAGTGGAGGTGGTGGGAGACAGGAGGATGAGGACTAAGCTTAACAACATGCTGAAGAACCTGTCCCATCCCATGCACCACTCTCTGACAGCACTGAGCAGCTCCTTCAGTACCCGGCTGCTGCACCCACGCTGTGTGAAGGAGAGATACCGCAGGTCCTTCCTTCCACACGCCATCAGACTATACAACACACCGCGCTCCCAGTAAACACTAGTTTACTATCTCAGGACTTCATACAACCTACATACTACTCAGTGTAGCTGTAATGCTTACCTTGTGCAATATCCATCTCACTACGAGTACTGTGATCATGATTTGTGCAATTTATTTAATGTGCAATATTTTTTTCTCACTTTTGTTTTTATCTATTATTTATTTGATATTTATTCACTGTTACTCTTGTGCAATAATACTGGTCCACCCTACCATAATCATATCTCTATGCACTAGATGTATATATATTTTTTCTTTTACTATATATAATTTTTTAAACTATCTTTATATATTTTCCTGCAATAGTTTTTTTTGTATATATAGATTTATCATTATTTGTATTTACCTTTTCCTGACCTGTTTCTCTGTCCTTTACTTTGCACTGTTGTAACATGGTAAATTTCCCCATTGTGGGATTAATAAAGGATTATCTTATCTTATCTTATCTTATATTGATATGTATCACGATATAAATCAAATCACTTTCTGCTTCACTTAAAGGTTTTTTTTTTACTCATAAGTGACAGAATAAGGGAGTTATGGCCAAAATCACTAGCAGGCTCAGAGCCTTGGGGACAGACACTAGAATGTTCACAACTTGCCAGGTGGGTACAAGGTGCTCAGACAGCTTTTTAAATTAATAAAAAAAAATAATTATACATCCACACAGGTCTGAGAGCAGAGGCAGTAAAGTGCGCTGCCTGATCGCGTGCTGCGCCTGTTCACAGCGCTACTTAAACAGGAAATAGAAAATAAAGTGTATCGAATCCTATCGTCCGGCTTATTATAGCTATCGTGATATATATTTTCCTCGATAACTATCGTTCTCGTTTTATCGCCCAGCACCATCTGTAACTATTCAAAATATAAGTATTTTGTTTAGAGGAATTACAGATAAGGCCAGGAAACTCTGTAAGTATTTCAGTGTAAAGCCTGTAATAGTATTGGAGTACCTCATGTTAGCCTGTTAGCGTTCTGAGTTCATATTAAACTAAATCAATAAACAAACAATATCTACAGCTTATCCACAATTAATGTAAAATAACAATAAAATTACAATAAAATCTTCCCTTATCTGATCTCAGACACTAGACACTCAACCTTTTTCACACGGTTTATTCACTTGTTTTAATGGAAGCTACTTTCTCATCAGCTACTGAAGCGCTGTTTACTCAGCGGTTTTGAGTGCAGCAGCTTCATACCAAAGCTAAAATAACACCTGTTCACATTTTAACAAGTAAGAGAGTGCTGAAATGCAGACTGGTGTAATCCTATGATTTAATCTTGCTCATTCACACTCAGACAGACAGTGTGTACTCAGATCTACACAGATGCCAAGATAGAGAGTCATCCTGCATTTTTAAAACGACACTCACTCAGATAAGTCCCAATGCCCCGTCTGAACCACACCCAGAACACTCACTTCAGATACAGCTTCCAAACTCAGAATCAGTGGAATTACACCAACAATCAGTTGAGATTCAGTGTGTGAAATAAGCAGTGTGGCAATAGAAACCAAACTTTGGTGGTTGTAACCTTGATGGACTTAACTTTTGCTGGTAGCTGGTTTTAGACTGTTTAAGATGAAGATCTAACTTTTACTGGTTTAGCTGGTTTCAGATTGTCTAAGATGAAGAACTAACTTCTGCTGGTAGCTGGTTTCAGACTATCTTAGATAAAGCTCTACAGGGATTGTACAGTGAAACTGAAACACCTGGTTTTAGACCACAATATTTTATTGTGGTGACGGACAGTTCTGGTAGAAACAGTTGAGTTGAGGTGCACATTGAACATCGAACATCCCTTTCAGACAGCTTCCTCTTGCATCCACAGTTAATCCTGTTGAATGTGGTTCGTCCTTCTTGGTGGTATGCTGACATTACCCTGGATACCGTGGCTCTTGATACATCACAAAGACTTGCTGTCTTGGTCACATATGCGCCAACAAGACGTGCACCAGCAATTTGTCCTCTTTTGAACTCTGGTATGTCACCCATAATGTTGTGTGCATTGCGATATATTGAGCAGAACTGTGCTCTTACCCTGCTAATTGAAGCTTCACACTCTGCTCTTACTGGTGCAATGTGCAATTAATGAAGATTGGCCACCAGGCTGCTCCAATTTAGCCATAAAACTCCCACACTAAAATGACAGGTGTTTCAGTATCATTGTCCAACCCCTGTAACTGTTGCTGGTCGCTGGTTTTAGATTGTCTAAGCTAGACTTTGATGGTTAAATTGGTGAAAAAGCTGTTTATCTAGGTAAAGATTTATTCTTTACTGGTAAAATAACTGCCGAACCAACTTTTAACCTTCGCAGTGAGCCAAGACCCAAGGACCAAGCTCGTTAACCATCTTAAGGATTATTTATATTTATTTATAGTCCAAAAAACACACTAAACTTACCTCTTCCATTATCTGTACTCCTTCATCATTTTAATGGAATACATATATATAATACTGATATCAATGGGTGCAATCATTTTAGAGGCATTCGACTCTTCAAATGTCATGTTCCATTCACCATCACTCTGAAAATCCAGGTGGACTTTTATATAGATCCTGTTATTAAAGTTACTCAGCCATAGTGGAAAAGTTTACTGCAGTCTGATTAACAATCCAAACTAACTCCATCCAAAGAAGCCCCAAAACGCTACTTAATTCTCCTGGAGACAGAGGCCGCCATCACACAAAGAAATAATTGGTGACCAGATATTGGGCGTTTGCCAGTTCTCAGGATAAAAAGAGCGGGAGCTGATCCTTTGAGGGGCTCTGAAAATGCCAGACAACTGACTGCACATGCTAATGAGAGAGTAATGAAGTAGAAGGCATTGTGCTCGAATGACAGGAAGCTGACAGCTGAGAGACAATTCAGGCATACCTGCAATAACTCATGACGTATGAGCTAAAGCATTTAAAGAAAGGAGTTTTTAGTATTTTATTCAGTTGTTACTGTTTAATAGATGTTAACCAGCCTTCTTAATCATTTGCTGTGTTCATCACTCATGACCCAAGTGACATTTCTTCATTTTTTTACACTTATTTTTTCAGTTATGTTGACTCTAAACTCCACATACAACCACGTGTTTTTTTTTCCTGTGATTGAAAATATGACATAGCAGTGAACTGCATGGTATGCCATCCAGGAACGATCACATCTGAACAGGTTAAGGACATCTTTCACCGAAAAATGCTTACGATGCTATTAATAGATAGTGAGCTAATGGTTATGCAAATGAGATCCTGCTATAGCTGAGTTCATATTTTCAGGTGAACCACAAACACCTGAAACACAAAGAAAAAGAAACAGAAAGACTTATAAAAGGCTCATTAGACAAAAGATGGAATGTAAGACAAAACCATAAACTATGAACTAATTACACGATACAAATGTACTGGAATCCAGTACAAAGCAAATACAAAGCAATTCACCACTACTTATAGTCTAATATTTATTTTTATATAGTTTTTATATAATTTTTTTATATACAAAGACGTTTTTAAAGGCTCTTTATCCACCATATTTTTCCATGACAACAAGTAGAGACTAGAACATCCAGTGCAAACATGGATCCGATTATATAAATTACAACCTTGGTGATAATAAACCTACAAAATGCGAAATATATAACAATCCCAGATATCCCAGTAATTTAACCTCCTAGGACCCGACGTCCACATGTGTGGACATCACATTTTGGCTTGTCTAGATCACAACACTAAATTGTGCTCTATGAGGGCCTGCTGTCCTCATATGTGGACATAATTTTTCTCAAAAACTACATCATGTAAAAAGATCATTCTTTGTTTTTACACTAATCAGGTGCCAATTAGCACAAATAGCAAAGATAAATAAAAATATACATCTTATATAATATATATAATAGCTTGGGTCTCAGGAGATTAAACAAGATGAGAATTTAACTTAAACAGCAGTAGTTTGAACACAACACACAAATGTCACAGTATGGTGGATGTATCCACCTTTTTAAAAAGAGGGGTTACTATGGTTAAATTTGATAAATTGTAAAAATCCTCACTCCCTTCTCCCCACAAACTGGTTAAAGTAGATGTATGGATGTTTGGGTGGATGTTTTAAATTCACCATGAATAACCATAGACACATCTCCTCTTCTTTAGAAGGTATTCTTTCAGACAACACAACTATATTTTAATATTTCCCAGAACTGCCATTAGGAACCCTGTTTTTCCCTTATATGTGCATGACTGGCTCCCAATGGTCATGTGGTTCCCATATAAAAATGCTGCAGTACCAGCTCTTACAACACCTTCATTTCCAGCATACTTTAGTTACTGTACCAAAACACGGCACTGCGTTTTCCCCAGGCTGTGAAAAACATTCCTTTAGTGCACGTGTAACAAGCATGTGGAACAGCAATATGCTACTGAGAGGCTGGTAACCTTCATTCTCACGATGAGATGGGTGATCTATAACCACTTAGTTTGTCACAATAATGGCAGGGTATAGATATATAAACTGAATATGGAGGAGCTCACATTAACCAATGACCTATTTACTAATGATTCAATTCGTTTACAGCCTTCTAGGATTATTATTTAGAAGTTACAGCAATAATTTGGCACCAAATGACACATATTGTATATTTACACTGTATTTGGGGATGCACATATATAATGATTTGTAATATCGGTATATCGGTATTTGCCGATAATTGTTTTGATTTTGAATCATCGGCATTGGTCGATTTGGCCAATATTTCAAACTGATATTTTCTGACTTATTTATTGTATGCCAGAAAAAGGATCAAGCAACGCTTACCACACTGCTACAATTGTCCGACGCTGGCCTTGATACTTTAAAATATATGTTTATATTTTTATTTTTAACTTTTAAAGGCAGCATATTATACCACATTTTACTCAAGTTAGAATAGGTATATGTGCTAAGTGGTTACCTTACGTTAGTGTTAGTTTGTGCTAAATGAAAAACATGAACAAACGAGTTCATGCTTAACTGTGACCATCCTGACATTACATTACATTACATTACATTTGGCAGACGCTTTTGTCCAAAGCGACTTACAATAGTGAAGTTCAAAAGTAATAGAAGTTAAAGGTAAAGACAGGGTGGACAGGGCCTAAAGGAGGTTAAAGACATGCCACAGATCCCTCAATCAGACGAAGTCTTCTGGCTAATACTGCTATGTACTGTCTAAGGTTCTAAACCAAAATGAACGAAGCCGGTGTATCTTCAATTAATCAAGTGGATGGGACTCTGGTGGGGGTGAGGGGTGGAGGGTGGTGCCAGGGTAGTTCTATGCAGGTTTCCCTTCCATCCAAACGGCTCATAGAAGAATATGATTCCTGACACCAAAATCTTTCTAACTAATTCACAGAAAACTAATGGATGGATGTTTGGAGTGTTTATAGGAGCAGTTGAGACCCAAGTGCAAACACCAAAACATGCAAAAAATTTGTTTTGCCTAATATGTTCCCTATAAAGTTATAACAGGCTGTCTAGTCTCTCTGTTATATACAGTATGTGTATATTGACAACAACATTGGCATTGGTAGATATATACATATTTAATATCGCATAATAGCATCAGCCCAGAATTGTCACAGTGGTGCATCCCTAAATGCATTTAATATTATTATATTATTCAGGGGGTTTTCACATCTATCTTGTTTTGTCCGAAGCAAAACATCAGGTCTTGAAACTGCCATGAACCAGGGTCCAAACCTACTGAACCATGATCCGGTTTGTTTTTTACATGAATTGGGGATTCGGGCCAAATACAGGAATTTGGGAGAGGCTACCATCAGTCATTAAGCAATACAAAAACAATACAATGTTGTGCTAAAATCTGTATTTCCCTCTACGTATGCTTAGGCTTGTGACTGTATCTACTGTAACTGTAGATTAACTCTTATTTCTAAACAAAAAGGGAAATCGAAAGTTTAGCAGAATTTAGCACAACATCTAAAAAGGCAACTTGCCAAACTGACAACATTCTACAAACCAGTCAGAGTATGAACTATAGGGAGACGTAGCCAACGTAGATGATGATTGTAGGGTGTAGTAAAGTTCTTTAGTGTTTTCCCAAAACTGCAGTGTGAAACCAAAACTAACTGGACTAAATGCACAGTACACAAAGTAACATAAGTATGACAGTATTCAGACATAAGTGATAAAAGTCCCAGCCCTGGCTAAAATTAACATTTGCTGGTAAAGCAGGCTATTTTTTACACACAGACACAGAACAGAATGGAATGTAATGAGTTTTAAGCTTTGTTGTGCACCTGCAGGCTAAGGCCATGGTCTGCTGCGAAACAGTGCTACACCTGAACTCTCCCAGAGCCACCCGTCCCAGATTCGCTAGGCATCCAGTGCAGAGATCAGACAAGCGTGATTAGCTCAGGTGAACAGCAGGCATGTTCGGCATGTGCACCACCCTGATAGCGAATGCGTGGCGTTTGAATTGTCTACATCCTTCCAGCAATTAGATCATCTCTGCCATCCATATTTGTATATGTGCAGCATGTAGCTGTGGCAACTTCTCAAGAGAAGAGTGAGTCACATTAGTTAGAGG
This sequence comes from Astyanax mexicanus, assembly GCF_023375975.1. Lineage (NCBI taxonomy): Eukaryota > Metazoa > Chordata > Actinopteri > Characiformes > Acestrorhamphidae > Astyanax > Astyanax mexicanus. Next base: position 31,786,489 of record NC_064424.1, on the reverse strand, counting down.
TTTAGCTCACCGTTCTGCTGGATATGAGCTCATAGTGTCAAACTTCCTAGTAGGTCCAAATACATTCTTAAATACATGTCTGAATCTGTTGGGATTTATTATGACATTAGTAAGTCTTGGATAGCTTTGTGCATCCATGATCCTGTCACCCCGGTCATCAGCGGCCTTTCTTTGGAATAAGTTCTTATGCCAAGATACTTTTACTTTGCTTGCAATACCTGCATCAAACCAGTCTGGCCCATTGCTATTGGATTTGGCAGCCATGCAAGCTCAAGCCATGATGCCACCTCCACCAAGTTTAACAGATGATCCTTTCTTTGGCCTTTCCATCATCATTTTCTTCCAGAGCATTTGTGACTAAGTTTTACCAATTCCAGTCTGTCCTTCTTCAAGTTATTACTGATAAATGAACTACATCCTGTTTTCTGTCCTCAATATTTATGCCCCTATCCTTTGAATGTTATTGGTGAAGCTCTGGCAATGCTTCTGTAATTAACTGCTGTTGACCTCCTTGGTCGACCTGTTTTAATGTTTGGTAGTAAGCGCACCATTGTTCTGTTTCAGAACATTCCAGAACATTGTTACACTGGCTATGTCTTCTGCTTGTGGATGTGGTGATTTGATTGCATTCCGCCGCACGAAAGCTCTATTAAGGTTGGGTGCTGATGTCAGATGATACAATCTTCCAAACCAACTCATCCGGAAAGTATTGGATGGACCTCAGTCTCCTTCACTCTAAAGAACTTGAGGGCTTCTCAGGTTCACAGCCCTATATTGGGGGCTTTATACAACTTCAGCACACACCTGGCTTTGGACACAATGACCTGATGTGGACGTGTCCCCATAATTGCTGCTTCACGGCATCTGTGTGGTTACATTTTTGAACAGTCTGCCATTTTTTTTTTGTATCATGGTGAAAATCATGTTATTTTAAACAATGTCATTCAAAACATCAATCTTATAAAGTTCGTTTCTATTTAACAGTAACAATGACAGAAGCACAAGACTCCAAATGAGGTCGAGACCAAGGTGAGACTGAGGTGAGACCAAGGTGAGACTGAGGTGAGACTGAGGTGAGACCGCTTCAATACTACAATGCTAGTTATACATTCAAGCTAAATTTGGACGCCAGTGGGTACACCCTTAAACTCAATCACAAGAAGAGCCGTCCAGGTTTCCTTGGTGCTAGCTCAGTGTTAGGTAATAATAACAACAATAGCACAGTGTCTGAAGAGGGAAAGGAAGGGAGTGGAAGCAGCATCACAGGGCACGATGTGACCGAGCAGGTCAGGAATGCTTCTACATCTATGGCATAATGATTGTATGACTGTAACTCTCCCTAATTTATTGCATAGCTGATGCAGAAGTAATGCTGGCATCACAGAAGGCTTGGCACAGTCCCACACAAAAGTAGCTATTAAAGATGTCAAGTGTTTGAAAAGGTTGAAAGCAGAACAGGACAATGGAAGGTGTGTGGACTTAGGAGCAGGTAAATATGAGCCGAGTTTATGAATGATGCTTAAAATCTCGACTAAGCTCTGATGAAGTGGTGACTGCTGGAGGCTGTTACACTGGCTGAGATGACTAACCAGCTGTATTTCCTTTCTCTGAGTGAATCACTTACTAAAGCATTTAAAAAAAAAGAAACTCTGTAAAATATATATAGCTCTGAAAAAATATATATTAGACCACTTAAAAATGATGAGTTTATTTGATTTTAACAAATTGGAAAACCTCTGGAATATAATCAAGAGGAAGATGGATGATCACAAGCCATCAAACCAAGCTGAACTGCTTCAATTTTTGCATCAGCAGTGGCATAAAGTTATCCAAAAGCAGTGTGTAAGACTGGTGGAGGAGAACATGCAAAGATTCATGAAAACTGTAAATAAAAACCAGGGTTATTCCACTAAATATTGATTTCTGAACTCTTAAAACTCGTATATGTATATGAACTTGTTTGCTTTGTATTATTTGAGGTCTGAAAGCTCTGCATCTTTTTAGTTATTTCAGCCATTTCTCATTTTTTTCAAATATCTGCTCTGAATATCAATATTTATTTGGAATTTGTGATAAATGTTGTCTAGTTTATAGAATAGAAAATAATGTTTAACATTTTACTCAAACATTTACCTATAAATAGCAAAATCAAAGAAACTGATTCAGAAACTGAAGTGGTTTCATTTTTTTTTCCTGAGCTGTATATGTGTAGACCCAACCATACATCCATACATACATACATGCAGGATGGAACACCATCATTCCAGAGAACACAGTTCCACTGCTCTATAGCTCAGCTCACCCCTCAATTGCTGTCTATCTATTGTTTTGTCTGTCTGTCTGTCTATCAGCCAGTCAACACATTTATCTAACGCAAATTGCCTAACAAACAAACTGTCTGTCTTTAATTCTGTTTGCCAGCTGTTCAGTCTATCAGTCAGTCTCTCTGACATTGTATCTGTCTGTCTGTACACTGGCCTGTATGTCATTCTGTCTGTTTTTCTGTCTCTTTTGTCTGTCTGTTTATCTACCAGTTTCTCTGTCATTTTCTGTCTGTCTACCTATCTATGTGTTGTTCTATCTATCACTCTGTATCTATCATTCTGTCTGTCTATTTATCTGTCTATACATGCATCTGCATTTTGTTCTGTCTGTTTTATTACTCTCTCTTTCTGCCTATCTGACATTCTATCTGTCTGTCTGTTTATCAGTCTAATTGGCTATGAAACTATCCACAGGCCTGTCTATCTCTGTGTCTGCCTGTCTGTCTGTCTGTCTATTCATGATGTGTAACGCAGTGTAATCTATAATGTGCTTCTGTGTTAATCAATAAAGATGCTCATTACCTGCGTTACCTCACACTGAACACTTTTCATCTCACAGCCATCACACACACACACACACACAGCATTTGTTCATGTTTGGCTGGTCTGGCGAGTGGTCTTGTATCAAAAACAGGAATGTATTGCAACTTTAAGAGGAAGGTATTCTATCGTACACACACACACACACACACACACACACACACACACACACACACACACACACACGTGCACACACATACACACGTTTGGCTGGTCTGATTAGTGGTCTTGTATCAAAGGAAGACATGTATTACAACTTTCCGAGGAAGGCATTTCAGTGTATACACACGCACATACACACACACACACACACACACACGGAAGTGTTTCAGGTTTCAGGTGGTCCTTTGTTGTTACCAGAGTGGGTACTATGATGCTGATAAGGTGTTCTTAGGTGGTTTGGATGGTATATCAAGTGTTTGTATGGAAGTTAATAAAGTATCTCAGGTACACGCAAAGATCCTGATTGTGTTGAAATGTTTTTTGGTCGCTGCTATGGTATTTCAGGTGGTGGCTAAGGAGTTGCAAAATGGATGCTATGGTGTCACTAGGCTACTTTCTATGATATTTCAAGTGGTTGCTATGGTATTAAAAACAGGCTGCACTGTATACCGGAAGAGAGACTGGGGCCATTTTATCACACAACAGTACTACTTTCAAAACATATAACTTACAAGTATGTACCTTCTCCTCTGCTGATACTGCTGTGAGGTGCATTCTGGGATATAGGACTGTAAGAAGTTCACACAAGTCACATCCTCCATAATGTGGGAGGAATAAGAACACATCCAGGTATTTGTAGTGTACTTGGCTAACTGCGATCTTCTAAATGGAACAGTGTGACTGATGATGTTTCCCGAGTAACAGACAAGAACACAGATTGAGAAACTGCCCGGTTGTTATTAAGGTATATGTATCATTGTGGCATAGTTATATCAGACAGACTCAAATTATTCTGCATATGTATTTCATATGAGTGCTTTAGGTCCAGTATTTAGCTGCAGTATATGTAGTAAATCTATTTACTACATATACTGCAGCTAAATACTGGACCTAACCCACTCATATGAAATACATATGCAGAATAATTTACAAAACAGATAAAGGTATGTTTAAAAAGCAGCAAGTATCTGTTTTTGCACATCGTCGCTGTCCTATGAAAAAAAAAATCCATTTTGTCGATTTTTAGTTCATAACATAATTTGAACAGACAAACTGTCCCATACACTGTGCCATAATTTCTTGATAAACGGACCAATAGAAACTCTTCAAAATGACCTGAAATAAACTCTTTTTACATTGACTTCCATTGAAAGTTTACTGATTTTTTTCTCTCTCCTGTAAAGTTGCTGTTTTGGAGATAGGTGTATTTCATAGCAGAGCGACGATATGTTGCAACTATAATCATCACCCCACAATTAATAGACTGTTAGATTAATTCATCCAGGATGAAAATCAATGAAAAATCATGAGTCAGGTATACTGGACTGAAATCAGTGCCCTTATTAAAGATATCTCTCCTGATGCTGCATATCTCACAAGGTGTTACTGTCAATACACAGTTTCATCACCCCTGCAGCCAATCACTGACACTGGTAGACAGCAATGATGACCACTTGACATGACATCAGTCAAAATGCATTCATACATCAGACATGGACTGTTCAACAGGATGCCAGCAACACACAGACTTTGGACAGTTATGATGACATCACATTGCATCACATCTAAATCCAGAGCTTCTAATCATTTATCACTTTCAGATCATAAAAGTTGCAACACTAGTCCTGTTCATGCTCTGAGTATGTATGAGTATGCCTGTCACAATAATTACATTAATAATCTAGCTGATTTCAATGTTGCATAAAACAGTGGTAAAAGTTTGTTAACTTTGTTTAAAAACTGTGTTTTTAATGTTCAATTTCTTAAGAATATTTCTTAAACATATATTTCAGTGTCCAATGTATAAAATTATATTGGAATTTGACATGCAAGGTCTTAAATTATAAAAATATTCTTTATTATACCACAATTAGTTCCGACCCTGCAATGTGATTGGCTGAGAGCTGTTCTATGAGTGCCGTTATCAGACGGTAACGCACTGTAACCGAAGCTCTCCATGTATTACTCCACCACATACAGGTAACCTAGCAACTATGCAGCGCTTACAAGCTAAACAGCGCAGCTACAAACAGAGCAGCAATGAAATATTTTAACTCGCGTAGTGTTTATAATCAAACTAATTTAACCGACTTTAACTGTAGATCAGCACAGCAGTACCAATATTACACGTTATAGCACGGACCTTGAGTGTATTATTGCTTAATTGCACTTTTTTCTGTGCAGAAAAATACAACTTATGTTTATGTTTATGATTATGTACACCACACAGGTGGTTTTAAACTGTTTATATCAATATCGGATTTTATCATATCAACAGGAATTTCTTTTCGGCATAAATATAAATTATTTGAAAATGCAGTTAACATTTCTTTAAAATTTAAATAAAATACTTTCTTGATAGAAAATCAAAGGAATTAGTGGACTTGCTTTTAAACATGCTTTTGAAACGTCACATGAGTTTCATAACCATCTTCAGCTTAGAAACAAGCAACTGGCACACATTCGATGGAATGGCCCAGTTATTATTTAAATGTCCATTTCTACACTGCAAGGCTACAATACAGACTATATACATAGAATACAAATACAGCTCTAGAAGAAATTAAGAGACCACTTCAGTTTCTGAATCAGTTTCTCTGATCTTGCTATTTATAGGTATACATTTGAGTAAAATGAACATTGTTGTTTTATTCTATAAACTACGGACAACATTTCTCCCAAATTCCAAATAAAAATATTGTCTTCTAGAGCATTTATTTGCAGAAAATGAGAAATGGCTGAAATAAAACAGATGCAGAGCGTTCAGACCTCAAATAATGCAAAGAAAACAAGTTCATATTCATAGTTTTAAGAGTTCAGAAATCAATATTTGGTGGAATAACCCTGGTTTATAATTACAGCTTTCATGCATCTTGGCATGTTCTCCTCCACCAGTCTTACACACTGCTTTTGGATAACTTTATGCCTGCACTCCTGGTGCAAAAATTCAAGCAGTTCAGTTTGGTTTGATGGCTTGTGATCATCCATCTTCCTCTTGATTATATTCCAAAGGTTTTCAATTTGTTAAAATAAAAAAAACTCATCATTTTTCTAAGTGGTCTCTTATTTTTTTTCCAGAGCTGTAAGAAGTAAAGTTTGATACAAACCATTCATATAAATAAAACCATAACGTTGAATTAACGTAATTTCAATGCACTAAACGTTGATTCAACGTCCTTTTGTTGTCAGGGTAGTCTAGTTTTCCCAGGGTTTAATTAAATGTCATTAGATACTGTAGGTTAATGCTCACCGTTACCTCTTACAGCTGATGCTCCGTCCTCGCGCTCAGCTTCTCCAGATTACTCTGCTCCTCGCGCGCGCTCCGTTTACCTGTGGAGGAGGACGTGGGCGTGGCGCAGTTGAGGCAGCATTGAAATTCACTGGAGTACGGTGGATTATGGGAAATGCAGTCCACAAGGCTTTCTGTGAGTGAAGTCTGACTGAGGTTCTCACACTGAACCTCAGCTCCACGCCCACGCTTTCATAACGCAGCATTTCTTTATGACCATATTAGGAGAAGTGAACTCAGCAGAAGTATGAGAAGAATGTGCTCCTCAGACTATTCATCCGGGCTCCTTTTACTGCTTTAGACTACAGATAAATAATAAAACACTGATGTTCAAACAGAAACATACTAGTGCATCTCATAACATTAGAATATCATTAAAAAGTTACTTTACTTCAGTAATTCAGTTACAAAATGTGAAACGTGTGTATTATAACGATTTGTTACACACAAAGTGATCTACTTTAAGCGTTTATTTCTTTTATTGTTGATGATTATGGCCTACAGCCAAAGAAAGCCCTAAAAAATCAGTATCTCAGGAAATTGGAATATTATATTAGACCAATTAGGACTTTTAGCAGTGTGTGCAGTGTGCCAAGTCCTGCTGAAAAATACCTACATACCTGCTGTAAGATTTTCTGGGGAAACACTGCACTGACTTTGGTCTTGATAAAACACAGTGGATCAACACCAGCAGATGAGATGACCATCACTGACTTTGAATTTTGCATTTAATTTGTAAATCAAGGGAGCAGAGTCTGGAGGAAGAGCGGAGAGACACACACTCCAAACTGCTTGAGGTCTAGTGTGAAGTTTCCACCAATCAGTGATGGTTTGGAGAGACAGACATGTCATCTGCTGGTGTTGATCCACTGTGTTTTATTAAGTCCAAAGTGGATCAAAAGATACTTAAAAGCTAGATGGCAAGCCAATATTTAATGAAATTCAGAAACAAATAAAAAAATAATGTAATTGGGATCTATCGGTCTGGAAGAGGTTATAAAGCCATTTCTAAAGTTTTGGAACTTTGAGAGCCATTATACACAAATGGCAAAAACGTGGAACAGTGGTGAACCTTTTTAGGAGTGGCCAGCTGACCAAAATTACCCCAAGAGCACATTGGCAACTCATCCAAAAAGTCACAAAAGACCCCACAGCACTTCCAAAGACGTTTTGGCCTTACTTGCCTCAGTTAAGGCCAGCATTAGTAACTGCTGAACAAAAAGAACAATTTTGACAGAAAACATCTTGATGATCCCCAAGACTTTGGTGAAAATACTACACAAAAGTTTGGAAGTCGTTGTCTTTGACTAATATTTGAATTAGTTTGATAATCTGAAAAATGTAAGAGTGAAAAACATGCAAAAAAAAAAAAATCACGAAGGAGACAAACATTTTCACGCTACTGTATTTTCAATGAGTAAATTTTAGAATAGACTACTTGCAATACTTAAGTACAAACATGTTAAATAGCGATGTTCCTTACTTCATTACAGTGTTAAATACTTTAGTCTTTCCACTTAACTGTGGTGCTTAAACAACACTTCAACTTCTACTCTTCACTTTTTTTAAAGATCACTTGTAATTTTACCCAATCTGGGTCTCTAGCCCTTTAAACTTTATTCTTACAGCACATCATGGACATTATTGGGAGTGTGGGGTTATAAGTAGTATGCTACAGTTTGTTGGATATTATGGGAAAGCATGTTAGGTATTAGAGGATAATATGAGGTCGTGTGGGGCAGTGGTCTGGTAGTCTGGTCCTCCAGGACCCCTATTGTCTACTTAAGGTAGCCAAGTTGGACAAGAGAGCACTAAAAATTATGAATTTTAAGTTTACCTAATTGAAAACCTCTGGAATATAATCAGAAGGAAGATGGATGATCACAAGCCATCAAACCAAACTGAACTACTTAAATTTTTGCACCAGGAGTGGCATAAAGTTATCGAAAAGCAGTGTGTAAGACTGGTGGAGGAGAACATGCCAAGATGCATGAAAACTTTGATAAAAAACAGGGTTATTCCACCAAATATTGATTTCTAAACTCTTAAAACTTTATGAATATGAACTTGTTTTCTTTGCATTATTTGAGGTCTGAAGGCTCTGCATCTTTTTTGGTATTTCAGCCATTAGTCATTTTCTGCCAATAGATGCTCTAAATTATAATGTTTTTATTTGGAATTAAACAACAATGTTCATTTTACTCAAACATAAACCTATAAATAGCAAAATCATGGAAACAATTTTTTCCAGAGCTGTATATATACCACGATTTTCTATAAATTTGGTGATTTTTTTAATATAAACTACCCACATTAAAGACCTATTTCTTATTACATTTTAAATAGCACTCAACAAGTAGAAAAAAAAAAGTTTTTTAGCTAAAGTGCATGAGTGATCTGGAATTCTTTACAGAAAACTTTAAAACTTAGCTCAATGGCGCCATTAAATAATTTTAAACTTTTAACATCTAACCATTTTAAATATTGTGATACAGTGTGTTAAGTATCACGAGGACATTGTGTGATTGTACAGTGCATTAAGTATTACAAGGACATTTTAACAAGTGTTATAGTACAGTGTGTTAATTATTACGAGGACATTGTAAATATTGTGGTTCAGTGTTTTAATTATTATGAGGACATTTTAAGTGTTACGGTACAGTGTGTTAATGTTATTTTAGGACAGTGTGTTTTTCACTCTATTCACTCAGTGCTTCACTGTCTAGTGGATTTCTATAGATGAGATTAACAGTAGAAAAATGCTGGTGGGCAGGATTTAGATTTGTGAACTCTCTGCACTTTCGTATGGCAGTACCCCCTAAATTACTAGGTGTGGTTCAACACACAAGCACACACACACACACAGACACATATGCACGAATGCACAATGTAAAGGTACAGTTAAACTGCAGTACCAGTCAAAGGTTTAAATACATCTTAAATTCTGTGTTTTTCCAACATTTAGAGAGTAAATACTAAACTATGTGGAAAATCATATGGAATTATTTAGTCAACAAAGAAAGTGTTAAGTGTATTTAAGATTCTCCAAAGTAGCACAAGTAGCAAAGTGCTTAGATGACAGCTTTAAACATCTTGGCTGAATTTTCCCAGTCAGTTTTATAAGGTAGAGTCACCTGGAACTACAGCTTTCAGTTAACAGCTGTGCTGAACTTATCAAGAGTTCATTACTTGAATTTCTTGTCCTTTTAATGTGTTTGAGAGCATCAGGTGTGTTGTGAAGAGGTGAAGTAAAGTTACACTTAGGACGCTTTACAATCACGTTTTTACACATAACCATTTACACTCAGCACTCATCCACATATTGGTGAGAAGCGGCAGTCAATAGCGCACAGCGTACTCTCAACCGGAAACAACCGTCCACCTGGAGGACTGAATCAGGAATTACAGATTTTTTCTCGGAACAGAGTGCCAATCCATATCTGTACACAGTCAAACATACACATTACATATACACTTACACATATTTATACACAAGCAATCATTAACAACACATATACCACACACATACACAACTGAGTAAAGAACAAAAAATACTTTAAGAAATTAAAAACTTTTCAAGAACTTTGAAAGTATTCTCAATTGCAGTCGCAAAGACCATCAAAAACAGTATGATGAAACTGGCTCTCATCAGGCCCGCACCAGGAAAGCAAGCCCAAGGGCCCTTTTTTAGCAATCTATAGCGCACCGGTCAATTGAGCATTGATAATCCCACCCACACTTTTTAGCTGTACTCCCCCTATCACTTTTGATGTGTCAACACCAGGAGGGTGAAGACTAGCACATGCCTCCTCCAATACATATGAAATCAGTCACTGCCTCTTTTTCTGCATATATATTATTGCAGAGTAGTATCACAGCGCACTCAGAGGAAAGCGCAGCGACTCAGTCCCTATACATCAGTTCACAGAAGCCCTGTGCTGATCAACATTACCTTAGGAGTGATGGGATATAAGTGTCATCTACCCACCCAGAGAGAGCATGACCAATTGTGCTCTCTCTGGGCTCCGGCAGCTGATGGAAAGCTGCATGACTGGGACTCGAACCAGCAATCTCCTGATCATGGTGGCAGTGCCTTTAACTGCTGGACCACCTGCAGGGTCATTTTACTCTAATATTGTAATAATTTACATATATAATAAATTACATATAAATTACATATATAATCTGAGGGGCTAATGTATGCGGCATCATAAGGAAGGCATACAAGGCATTTGATTGGCTGTTGTTTCTGACTGGCTGAAACAGGGCTGCAGACGTCTGACTTTGGTATGTGTTCCTACTGCGCCCAACATTGTGTAACATGGTAGCGCCATGTACCGCTATTACCCATAGACCCTCAGGGGCTGTGTGTATATTTGTGTGTATGTAACTGCTGTATGTGGTTTCCCTGCTGTGTGTGTACTGTACATGCATGCCACTGTAGGGAGTGATCAGCTAATCATGCCCATGCTGAGTGATGGGGAGAGGAAGGACCATTTTTTCCAGCCAGAGAGAGAAGGGACAGTTCTGATCACTAGGAATACCCTCCAAAAGTATTGGAACAGTGAGATCAATCTCTTTATTTCTGCTGTAGACTGAAAACATTCAGCTGGCATGTTTGGAATCAGGAGCAGATCCTTTCTTTCTCCAAACTATAGCCTTTCAATCACATTGGTAAAGTTTAATCTTTGTTTTATCAGTTGATAATCAGTCCACAGGCTTTTCTCTGTTCTTCATGGAGCATTCCAGCCTGATTTTCCTATTTGTCTTGTTTAATGGTGTTTTTCGTCTTTTGGTGAAGCTTCTGTACTTTTTTTGTGAACAGTAGATTGTGAAACCTTCATTCCTGTTTTGTTGCTGCCGAAGGTTGTTGCTGATGTCACTAACAGTTGTTTTAGGGCAGGGGTCTACAATTAAAGTTGGACTTCAGGCCAGATATTTTTTTATAATGTAAAAGGATGGAGTGCTACAGACTAGTAGCTCTCCAGCCCAGAGGGTTGTTGAACCCCATTTGCAGAACAGTTGATCTCAAAGCAAGTAAACCCAAGAAAAAAGTAAATGATAAATAAATAAACACACTGCTCCTCACGCAGGATTGAAACCCGTGTGGTCAGGGTCGTGGTCCAAAACCTTACCGCTGCCCCAGCTAGTGAATTGGAAAATGGCTGGGGAAAAACGCCCTTATATACATGAACTACAAGTCACACCAAGCGTAACAGAGAGACAGGGGAGGAATGTACACAAAAGCTCACCAGAGAGGCATTTTATTTATTGTTTATTTTTTTATTATCATTTATCACAGTTCAAACAACCTCACAGGCCAGATGTTTCATGCTTGCGGGCCACCTATTGCGACCCCTGTTTTAGGGTCTTTTTTTTATAGAACTCAAGAACAAGGTTTCTGTCATCAACTGCTGTTGTTGTTCTTGATCTACCTGTTTAACTTCTGTTATTTAGTACACCAGTGACGACTTTCTTCTTCAGGACATTCAGGACTGATTGATTTTTTCATCTTCTCTCAGATTCACAGTTGCTTTTTTTTCACCAATAGACTCACAGCTCTCTAGTTTTTATGTTGGTTACTCCTCTAACTATAATTGCTCAGTCTGCAAAGATAAAACCCAAAACTGAAACTGAATGTAGATGTTCAGCGCTGTTTATTAATTGAATAATTAATGTATCAGGACACACCTGGTTAACAAAACACACCTAAGACTTAGATGATCCAAATTTTTTGCTCATAAGAAAAACGTGTGGGTTCAGACAGAAGGTGCTATCTGCTGAACTGTGTATCAGATCTAAGCGTAAATATCTGAAAATAAAATCTGGAATTTAGTTTTTATTCTCATATTCAGATACGGTGTGTCTTTTAGGTTTAGAACTTCTGGTTAGTGTAAGTGAAGACAGGAGATAGACATGTGAAGATAGACAGTGTGTGTGTGTGTGTGTGTGATTGCTGATTTAGCCTCCAGACTGCAAATTAAAGTATGGAGGTAATCTCAGAACAGCCCTGCAGGGGAGAACTATGACATCATTTCCACACACGCTTGAGAAGAATGCGCGTTTGAGTGATACACAATGACATCACAGAGCCGTTCCTACACAGAGTATTCATGAGTCACTCTATAAAACATCTCCACAAGCTCACACCATTCACAACATGAATCTATTTACTATAAAATCCTCAGATTATCTGTCATGATGAGCATGATGATGCATTTAAAATCTGTCCACCCAAAAACGTACGAATTATGTAGGATGAGGCATTAACTATTTAGTAACTACTATGAATTAACTTAAAAAAAGAATCTACAAATAAAACAGTGTGAATTATGTAGGATGTTGCATTAATTATTTAGTTACCCCTTAGAAATAACTTAAAATACTATAAATAAACCAGTGTAAATTATTTAGGTTGTTCAATTAATTATTTAGGAACCCCTATGAATTACTTTAAAAATACTACAAATAATCCAGTGTAAATTATGTAGGATGTTCAGTTGATCATTTAGTAACTCCACTAAATTAACATAAAATACTACAGATAAACCAGTGTGGATTTTTTTAGGATGTTCAATTAATAATTTAATAAGACCTATGAAATAACTTAAAAATGCTACAAATAAACCAGTGTGAATTATGTAGAATGTTCAATACTTATTTTGTAACCCTTATAACTGAACTTGTAAAATACTACAGATGAACCACAGTGAATTATGTAGGATATTTAATTAATTATTTAGTAACCGCTATGAATTAACATAAAAATACTACAAAAAAATCCAGTGTGAATTATTTAGGGTATTTAATTATTATTTAATAACCCTTATTAATTAACTTTAAAATACTACAAATAAACCAGTGTGAATTATCTAGGATGTTCAATTAATTATTTAGTAGCCTATATGAATTAAATGAATAATACTACAGATGAACCAGTGTGAATTATGTAGAATGTTTAATGAATTATTTAGCAACCCCTACGAATTAACTTGAAAATACTACAATAAACCAGTGTGAATTATTTAGAATGTTCAATTAATTATTTAGTAACCACTATGAATTAAGGTAAACAATACTACATGTAAACCAGTCCGAATTATTTAGGATGTTCAAATGAATATTTAGTAACCACTATTAACTAACTTAAAAATACTACAAAATTAATTAGAATGTTCAATTAATTATTTAGTAACCCCTATGAATGAACTTAAAAATACTACAAATAAACCAGTGTGAATTTAAGGATTTACAATAAGTTACTCAGTATCCACCATATCCATCAATAATCCAGTATGAATTATTTTGGATTACCAATGAATTATCCAGTATCTTCTTATATGAATTAATGCATATCGTCGCTGTCCAATGAAAAACACTTATCTCCAAAACACCAACTTTACAGGAGAGAGAAAAAACCTTGTAAATTTTCAATGAAAGTCGATGTAAAAAGAGTTTGTTTCAGGTCATTTTGAAGAGTTTCTATTGGTCCGTTCATCAAGAAATTTTGCAACAGTGTAAGGGACAATTTGTCTGTTCAAATTATGTAGTAAACTAAAAATCGACAAAAATGGAGATCAGTGTTTTTCACAGGACAGCGACGATATGTACTATGAATAATCCAGTAAGAATTATTCAGCATATGCCACAAATTATTTAGTATCCCCTATGAATGAGTTAATCTACTATGAATTACTCTGTATCCACTATGAACCTTTCAGGATCCACACCAAATTATTTAGTACGACTTTTTTAGAAAAAATATGTAAAAATAACCCAGTAAAAATTCTATGAAACTATAACTACTACACAATGAATTATTCACTACCCACTATGAATTAATTAATATATACTATCCAGCATGAATTAACCAGTATGAACTTAAATTATTATTCAGTACCTAGTATGCAGTACCGCCTATTGTAAATTATGTTGTATTTGATATAATAAATATCATCTAATATTTATTTAGTATCCACTGTAAAATATGAAGTATTCATATATTTCTTATTATATTAAATTAATAATTCATTGTTTTATAAATGTTTTCATTATTTAAACAATTGTTTAAATAAATTCTTAATGATTATTCTATTTACAGTATTGTACAGTACAATTGTATAGTTTTGAAAAACAATAATAATTCTTGTTCTTATAATTTCTCTCTATTATAAGTCGTGCTGGGGACTCAATAAAAAAGCATGAATCATGTGAGCAGTAGGTTATAAAAATGGCACATTTATTGCTACAGAACGGTCATGTACATGACTTCATCGAGTAACTACAAGATGAAAACCAACAGGCAATGGCCAAAGATGAGCTGGCTTGAAGAGAAAAACTTCAGCACACGATCTGTTTAGACACGGATACTAGTCAGAAAAAAACAAAAACAACGTAATAACAATAACAGCAACAATAATTATAACAAACGGAATCCAAATAAAAAAGAAAAATCAACAAAAAAAGCAATAATTAAAAAACAGAGGAATAAAAACAAGAAGGAACACCGAAAAATTACATGAAAAAAAAACAACAATAATAATAATAGTAATAATAATAAAAGGCTTGAGGCACACAGCCACACGTTTGGAAAGGAAGGTGTATCTGTAGTTTTTTAGGTGGAGGTTGTGAATCACTGCTCAGGCTTTGATGGATCCGCTCCTCCCCCCTCGTTCCTCCGACCGAACCCCATCCAGATCAACACCGCACAGCTTCGTCTCGACAACACGCTAAAATAACCGCTTTAATACAGGAACAGAAAATAACAAAGCTTTTCTTCTTTTACTGTGAACAAATAGGTCTTCTATCAATCTCTCACTGTAACTTTTCACCTTTAATTCCTTTATTTATTTTACTCATTGATTTATTTATTTTCAGCAATATTCCTGGTATAAAAGGATTGCCCCTGCAAAAAAAAAAAATAAGCCAAATATCATTTAATATCATTTTAAATTGAATTCTTCTTTTTCCCATTTTCTCCAGAATAGGGTGCGCTAGTCTATATTCTTAGCAAAAAGAGCACTAGACAAAAGAAGCTTTATGACAAAAAGCCAGGCACTGGTACATGGTAATTCTCTGCTTACTGTATTTTTTTTGTCTTTACTTAATTGCATCACAAGTAACAAGAAGAATGAAAAAAGGCCACAGTTCATATATTTTTTCACTATTACATATGACTATAATACTCTGAAATGAACATGTTTAATCCACCGCACGAGGATGACTCAACAAATACATAAGAATGGAAAAGAATATATAATTATAATCATAATAATAATAATAATCAGGTTATTTTTGTAGGTGTTCATTTCCAGTCAGCCACAGGTCGACACTTTGTGCTTATTCTTTACAGAAGAGCGACAGCTTGCTTTAGACTGTTTTGCATTGCGTTATGAACTTTCATTAACGAGGACTTTTAACTTCTGAATTTGGAAATAAAACATGAAATGAAAGCGGCAACAATTCAATGAAGCATTTCCACTTCAGAATTTTAATTTTAATAATCTCAAGTAAACTTTAAAATGAAGATTTGCAAGATTTCGGTTTTAAAATCAATCTTGTACAATTTCATTTTTAAATATTAATAATAATAAAAAAACTTGAATATGTAGGTGTTCCATCTTAAAATACATCCAAAAGCAATGATTTTGAAACAATATTTTGATTGAGGAAGTAGTTGTCAGAATCTCAGGAGCTGTGTGGATGTCTAAAGTGGGCGGAGTTTGAAGTAAAGCGGATGGAAGACCGGATGTGTACAGGTTGCATATTCACTCTGAATGACTCTATTCGCTGGAATTAAACTGAAGACAAATGGAACTGTTTTGAACTGGTGATTTAATACTGATCTTTTTTTCTGATGCTGTGATATCATTCAGGCTGGTTGGAACAGGATGTACGGACCCCTCAGCTGAGTATTTAAGTAAAAAAAAACAGTGGTCATTTTTCATATTTTCTATTCTGGCATTAACTCATTTAACCATTGAATGCACACAACCAATGACCACATCCAGCAGAGCAGAAACCTTCATGTAATGCGGTGTTGTGGTGTGATGCCATTAGTGGACAAGCAGTGGCGTTCCTAAAACTCCCTTTTTTTTATCCACAAAGTGTTGTGAACACTTGTGAAAATCTGGATTCACCAGGATTTCAGTAAGTGTTCACTTTTAGAAAGCAGTGCTTCCTGTTACACAATGCCAAACTCCCTAAAAACCTAAAGACTTGTTTGTCCACATTCTTGCTCCAATCTCCAGAACAACACACTTCAGAAAATCGGAAGTTTGCCTGTCTCACGTCTGGCAGCGGATGGCGGGAATACTGTACGGACATGGCGAAGGTTAACGTTGCGGTATTTTCAGAACATGGTAATAAAAGAAGATAAAAACAAATATGTACAATATGAGCAACTGAGCAAAAAAAAACAACAAAAAAAAAACAAATAAAAAATAAACGCCACTTTCTATGGAAGTAACATAATCGTAAATATGTCGGGTGAGACGTGTCCACTGTTGGCGAAGTTTTTTGGAACTGTACGAAGCAAGAGCAGTGAGAACGCAAGCCTTTAAAATCAAAAACAGCGACGGGGTTGCGAAGTACGAGGAGCTGCTCACCAGCTTCCGAGCATCACGTAAGACTTGAGCTGATCTTCACACCCTTCCGGCGGTTTCACGCTTACTAAAAATGATAATAATAATAATAATAAAAAAAGGGGGAATGCAAGAGCTGATTGTTGACACATTCCGAGCAGAAGAAGCCGGAGTTTAGATGGGATCAGATCGGATCGGATCACCTGACCAAGAATTACACGAACCCTGACTATTTACACATTTCATCAAAAAAGTACAATTAAACATGGCAATGTCATGATCATGGAGACTGAAACAAACATTATATACCTTTCTGATTTCAAACCCCTCAACCCTGCCCCTCCCAGCACCACCCCGCCAAAAAAAAAAACTATAAACAAATATTATATTTCTGTTCCCAGAAATATAATGTTTTTAAATTGTTTTTTTAAAGAAACAAATCCGAAGCTTTTGATCTTACTACATTTTTCATTTTAACACACTTTAGGTTTTTTTTTTTGTATTTTTCTTTTCAAACACACACTGGATTACTTTTTTTTTGCCTTTTAACAAAGAAAGGAGAAAAAAAAAACAAAAAAAAACAAACAAAAAACAAAAACCGGTACAACATATTATCTAAACACAAAATAACAACAGTCTACATGTAAAAATATAACTTTTACATACACGATTTTCAAAATAATGGTTAAGTTCGCATTTGTTGCATAAAATTTACAAATGTCCGTGTTTCCTCAGCCGGCCCGGGGGGGGAGGGGTTGTGGAAGGGGGGCGCTTATGGGGGGTTGGTGGGGCGTGGGGGGGGGTGGGGTCTCTTATAGTCCTGCGGAGGCTTCCAACAAGTCAGACCACCAAACAATTGTCTTTTTATTTTTTTTTAAAGACGGGATCCTGACTTGCGTGTTTTTTTTTTCCGGAAGCTTCAGCCCAGCATCAGAGAAAAAACGAAAAAAAAGAAAAAAAAAAAAAGAAGAAGAAACCCCATCCAACAAAAAAAAAAATCCCCCCAAAAAACAACACTTCTCTTTTTTATATACTGTATATACTTCTACATTTATATATATTGATTTTCTAATAGACTTTTTTTCCAGTTTCAGTGCCTTGTGTTGATTGGATAAGGAAAACCACTGAAAAAACGAACAAAAAATAAAACAAATCAACAAAAACGAAGCAAAAAAATAAAATAAAGAGCCACTGTGGCGTCTCAAAACAGCCGAGCACGGTTTTTCTTTTTGTCTTTCTTTCCTTTTTTTTCCTGACAGAGAAACCCGAAACAAGACAAAAAGAAAAGAGGAAAAAGATTTTAAAAGAGAGAAAAAAGTTGATTTTTTTTTTCTTTTTTTTGTACACATACAACCACACATTTGTACTGAAGACTACAGCGGCTCACGGACAAGCCAATATTCATAAAAAGCTGATAGCTATGATACAATGCTCGATAACAGACGTGTCGTTCACGACTGGGGGTGAGGATTAAATGGGGGGGGGGCTGGGGGAGAGGCTGGGGGGGGGGCTGGGAGAGGCTGGGGGTGTTTTTTTTTTGTTAACTTTTACAATACTCAAAATGGGAGGGAGAATCTGTCGGGGACACGCCTTCTAATTACATATAGGCATACAGTACATTAAATACAGTTTATCCAAAAAAATACTTTTTTTTAACCTTTTTACTTTTCTTTAAATTCCAGGCCGTTAAAACACCTGACTGCATAGACCTAATGACTAACAATTCCCTAAGCTTGCATCCTAAAAAATTCTGATAATGTCCTTCTCGCGCAGTGTGATGATATGAACTCTAAAAAGGCACGTTGGTAGAAGTGTAGCGTGTTTAAAATTGCATCTCCGGGAGAACGGGAGGGGGCCGTTGAGGAAAGAGCAGTTTTATCCTGTGGGGCGGGTGGGCGGGTAGGTGGGTGGGGGGTTTTAAACAACCAATAATCTCACATGGTCCACGCTGGCCTGCGCTGGACAACAGGGAAGATCTGGACGCTAAGAGGGAAACTGGTAAAGACTAAAACTGGGCCAACACAAATCAATTCATGGATTGTCAAATACGAACGCAACAACACATCATCTATATATATATATGTATATACGCCCATTCTGGTCACTTTTAGATTTGGGAGGCAGGCTGCATTCACATTACATGGTTCAAATTATTTATTTTTTGCTGAGTTTTTTTCTCCCCCACCCAGTGTGAACACAAAAATCTAAATCTTTTAAACCACTTTCCAAATTTTTTTTTCTAACATATTTTTAAAAATGTGCTTCTATATCAAATTCATATTTTCAAATCACAGTTGATTTCCTTCTATAAAGATAATCAAAACTTAGGTTAATTAGGTTCTGATATGGTCAATGTGAACATGAATTATCTGAATATTTTCACATCAAATAAAATCACTTTTCATTTACAGTCCTAGATTAGATTAATACCTGATATGGTATCATATCAAGGTAAATAAAAAGATCAATGCGAATATGAAAAATCTGAATGTTTTTAAATCAAATTTGATCCCATTTCACATGTGGTCTCAGATTAGGTTCTAATACATTTCTTTGGCGACTAGAACAATACGTTAAACAATAATGTTATTTCCAATTCAGTAATCAGATTAATGTTACTTTTAAAATCCATTAATCCATAAAGTAACTAAGTTACTTTTTAAAAGAGTAATCAGTAATCAGATTACTTCTCAAAGTAACTATGCCTCACTGCTTACAACAGTGCCTTCTGAGCACAACCGAATCTGAATTCGGCTGTAATGTGAACGCAGCCTAAACTGAATCTAGATGTGCAGGTTCTGTAATCAAAAGTTGGAATGCCCTTTGAAGTTGTCTCTTCTGGGAGTTTGCTGGTTTGGATTGTTTCGTATTTTTTTTCCATCACACTCTCACACACACCCCAAAAAGTGGTCCGTTTCAGAAGTACACTTTATTTGAATAATAAATTTATTATTGCGAGATTTTACACAATTTGTATGTGAACTTCCCGGTGCTGTGTCGTCCTGTCGTGTGGTGTTGTGGCTGAAAATCCCCCCCCCCCCCCCCCCCCTCCCGTTTCTCTTCCCTCTGTTCCCGCTCTCACTCACGACGGATTGACTTCTCTTTACGTATATATCTACTCTTTCTCTTTTTGACTTTCCGCAGAAGAAAGTCAGGCACAACTGCAAGAGTTTTCCACAGTGTGGAGAGATTGCCATTAAAAATCTGTGGGCTGCTCTCGGGCAGCTCTGCCATGTTTTTTTTTTTTATGTTGTTGCTGTTCTTTTTTTTTTTTTTTTTTTCAACATCATGATATGTCTGAAGAGTCCCCTAAAACCATTTGCACATTTTCCGAAAGAAAAGAAAATCAAAGAAAAACAAACGAACAAACAAACAAAAAAAAAAGCATTTTTGTCATATTTTCATACATATTTACTGTTCCTTTTTTAAACTCAGGAATGTTGAAAAAGAGGAGGAAAAAATTGTCCCGTTTGTTTCTGTTTTCTTTTTTTTTTTTCCTTAGCCAATGAACACGCAAGGATATACTTTTACAAGAAAACATGACGGGGTCGGGGAGGAGGAACGAGAAAAAAGCAACAACCGCGAAAAGACACAAAATAAAAAGCTGGCTGGTCAGATGGAAGGTCGATCATCTTCATCGATTGATCTGATTGGATCTGATTGTTTTACAGACGGTCAGGAGCATCAATGACGTCGTCAAAGGTAGTGGTCGCTCACCATTTTGAAAAAGTCTGGCAACTTCGACCTGAAAGAGAAAAACAGAAACAGTGAGGTTATGAGCATGTAAGTCCTACAACACACACAAACACTCGTAATGAAGTGAAAAACACACCAAATCACTGAGAAGAACAACTCAAAGGCATCAAAACCAAAATATATTACATTTTTTAAGGCCACTTTATTAGAAAACCCTACTTACTGCCTTGTGCTTCAGCTCACCAGATGTTTTGTAGATGCACACTGAATAGAGAAAAGTTGGGACAGACCTCCTAATTCTTCAATTCAGGTGTTGTATTTAGTCCCATCACCACAGGTGTAAAAAATCATGCAGTCTGTCTGTACAGACATTTGTTAAAGAACGGATAGTTGTAAAGAGCTCACTGAACTCCAGTATGATACTCTGATATGATAGCTGTGAGTGATACTGTATTATGGAAAAGTAGAAGCATTTAGGAACCACAGCAACTCAACCACAAAGTGTCTGTCCACATAATATTGCAGAGTAGGCATGGTAAAGAAAAATGTGTAACACATCTGCTGTTAGTGCTGAAAGGGGAGGATCTACTCCACACTAATGTGTATGTAGTTATACTGGGAGGGCCATAAAAGCTCTAGGTGGACTGTAAAGATGTTGCAATAACTTTGTCCACATAGGAATGGATGTACATTGACCAAAAAAAAAAGTCAACATTTTTTTTATTATCGACATTATTGATTATTTCAACGAATAACTGCAACACCAACACCAGTCCACCAGAACAGAAAACCCAACATAAAATAACTGAATAGTAACTAGGATTGAAAAAACATCTTTGGGCCTTTTTTACTTTAAGACACGTAGTTTATATTTATACAGTAGCAGTCAAAAGTTTGGACCACACTCAATGTGCTTCTTTATTTCTTTATTTAATTCATTTTCTATATTGTAGGTTAATATTAAAGACATCAAAACGAGGGAGAAATATAGAACTAAGTACTAAACACAATCCCAACTGAGATGGTGATTTGGAATGAGCTGGAGCTTCATAAGGAAAAGCAACAACTATTGTGCAGCACCTCTAGGAACGCTGAAAAAAAAATATTTCAGGTCTCTACTTCATGAAGACACAGATCTGTCCTCAAAGATAAATGTGGCAATTTAGAAGAATCTAAAGTAAAAAAAAACATATTCCGGTTTGTTTCAAACTTTTTTTGTTTACAAAATCATTTAGCATGTGTTGCTGTACAGCTTTAATATAGTCTTCAATAATAAATTGACAATGTAAAAAAACAGCTATGAAAGGAAAGAAAACACATAAAATAAGAAGAGATGTGTCCGAACTTTTAACTTTCAGGCAGTGTACCTGCTAGAGATGCCTCTATGATGCACTCAAACTCAAGAGTCTGAGAGGGAGCACTTTACTGGACTGAGAGGATTTTTTTTAATTGCCTGCCATCTAGGACAGCCATCAGCCAGCCACCATGGCCTTTATCTGCAGTGGTGTCGTGAACGAGAGACCTGGAATGCTTTGGACTGGAATCATATTGTATTTAGTGATGAATCCAGGGTCTGTTTGGGATCTGACTCGTGTGCTGGTGAGATGATCTGGGAACCATCACATACTACAGTTGGTTACCCCTAGTAGTGATATGAGGGACACTAACAGCTCACCCAGTGGTTACATGTGTTGCCTCTCATAGCAGAGCTTCCAACTGGCATTTTTCAGCAGGACAATACTTATCCAAACACATACATTTTCTCACAGACACGAGGAGAACATGGAAACTCCAACCCAAGACCCCAGCACTTAGAGAAAAACATGCTAACAATTAAGCCACAATGCTGCCTTGGCCTTCCATCAGTCACCAGATGTATTGCCAATTGATAATTTATGGGACCAGCTGGGAAACCAGTTTCAGCAGCTTAGGAGTCAGCAAGATCTACTGGCCCAACTGCAACATCTAAGGCAAATTAAATTTATGCCTTAATACCCAACTATACCTCACCTTGTATGCAGGTATGCTGGAGGTGGCCCAACAGGCTGCCAAAGCCTCTTTTCAATAGTCTAGTTTTTCCCAATAAACACATCCTTTCACTCTAATGCTGCAATTACTTACATGTAACATCATTACATTTATATGTATAAAACGATCTTCCTGGTACAATTTTTTGTCGATGAGTGTATATGACTGGACTGTTTAGACCTGGCAATTCCTTGGAAAGCTCCGAGATATGATTCCAGGTGAAGTACAGGTTCACTTTAATTGTCATTACGCTGTAAAGTCAATTACTGAGCATTACTCAGATATACTCCGAATACACTCAGACCCATGATATGGCACACCAGAGCATAAAGTTCAACATTATTCGCATTTCTGAGCCCTTTTATTGCTCTGTACTAAAGGAGTGCCGCCTCTTTTATCTGCTGATGAAACCACGTAAACATTTCATCACTGTTAGACTTCCAGGTTTAAAGCGTTTGAGTTTTTCCTCTGAGTTGAACTTTAATGAACAGTTTATGAACAGATGGGTCTCACAAAACACACAAGCTTTCAGCTCAAACTATGAAGAACCAACATAACAAATCACTGTAATTATACAGCACTGGGAGCAGTCAGAAAAGTGAGGAACACTTTATTCTGAAGACTACCTACATAAGAATGTTCCAGCACATTAGCCAGCTTTGAATAATGCTATAATTAATCAGCATCACTTGAGTACATACTGTATGTTTACAGTGGTGCTAGAAAGTTTGTAATCCCTTTTTTATATTTTGTATATTTCTGCATAAATATGACCTGAAACATCATCAGATTTTCACACCTTTGAAAAGAGGAGACTTTGATAGATCCCTGATCTTTAAATAAAACAGGGTGCCCACTCACTCCAAAGCACTGCCTCTATGATCGGGAGATTTCTGGTTCGAATTCTGGTCATGCAGCTTGCCATCAGGTGCTGGAGCCCTGAGAGAGCACAAATGGCTACCACAAATTGTAGATATTGGTAGATGGTGCTTTTCCCCTCATCACTTCTAGGGTGATGTCGATCAGCACAAGGCATCTGTGAGCTGATGTATCAGAACCAAGTCGCTGCGCTTTCCTCCGAGTGCGCTGTGATGCTACTTGGCAATGCTGCATTAGCAGCAGCTCAAAAAGAGGCAGTCACACCTCCTGGTGTTGTGGCATCACTAGTGATGGGTGATACACAGCTGAGTAGCAACTGAATGGGTGGGACAATTGGCCTAGCTAAATGTGTAAGAAAATTGAAAACAATTACAAAAAGAAAGCACCAGACTCTAATTTAACCTTTAAACCAACTGCTAATCACGCTTTTACCACTCAGGAATGTGTAATATGGGATTAAATGTAATATTTCCTCAATTAACAAATGACAAAGTATAATATGTTTGTCTCATTTGTTTAACTGGGTTCTCTTTATCTACTTTTAAGATTGTGTGAATGTTTTAGGTCAATTTCATGCAGAAATATAGAAAATTCTAAGGATTTCACAAACTATCAAGCAGCACTTCATGCCAATTTAAGGAGAATTAATGGTTGTAAATGACATTTATAGAATTCCTGGTGTAAATTACATTTAAGGGCCTTAAGATAAAGTAACTATGTAGGTAGCCTTCACATCAACACTTGATCAAGTGTTTCCACAAATTAATGATACCAAACCGCTTTCATACTTACTGTATATGCATGTGCTAATTATTAACACAACAAACCCTTCAGTGATATGACAACCCCAAATCAGAAATCAATCGGGACAGTATGGAAAATGCTAATTAAAAATACAGCATTACATTTACCTTGACTGCAGATTGTATAAACCCAATATATTTCCAGTTTTGTCCAAACATTCATTACAAATTACAGGGCTAGCAAAAAAATGGGATGTTATTTATTGTTTTACTGTAATGCTTCATCATTTAATTAATATGATCTGGTTATGGGGACTTTATCTTGAAGCCCAAAATGGCGAATTAGCCAAAAAAAAAAAAAAAAAAATCTAATCTTTTCCGAGCTGAATTAATGGCTAATGTTTGATAACAGAGGCATGGCACTATGCATGGCACTATAATGATGTGATTTCAAACTGTTCAACAGGTGATTATAATCATGCTTTATCAGTCTTTGAGGGGCATAGATGGCCACAATTTTTACTATTTACAGTGCAAACTAAAGGAATATTAATGGAATCTGTAGGAATTTC
Organism: Astyanax mexicanus; assembly: GCF_023375975.1. Taxonomy (NCBI): domain Eukaryota; kingdom Metazoa; phylum Chordata; class Actinopteri; order Characiformes; family Acestrorhamphidae; genus Astyanax; species Astyanax mexicanus. Next base: position 31,761,673 of record NC_064424.1, on the reverse strand, counting down.
ATTGTAAAATGGGCACCCAAGATCTCTGATCCCTCAGACAGCATTGCTTTGAGAAACCTCATTCAACAATAGCTGATAGAAGCACATGGACAAAGGAATATAATGGCAAATCTTTGTCGAACAAAACAATACAGTGTTACATTCAGTAATACCACCTAAAATGAACTGTGCCAAACAGAAGCTGTATGTTAACAAAGTGCAGAAGCAGTGTTGACTATTCTGGGCTTGAATGCATCTCGGACAAATCAGTATTTCCAATCATTTTTGGAAAAAAAAATGGATGGGATAAGCTCCAAAGCAATGGATATATATGGATGTATATTAACACATGAAATGAAGTTGATCGTACGAAACATACATGAACCTATCTTGCATTCACACTGTTTGCAATTAAACAGAAAACATTGCATTTTTGTTTTATTCATTTTATTCATCTTCTATACTGTCCCAACCTTTTCTGATTTCTGGTTGTAGTATCGTAGCCATTGTTTCATGAAATATTGCACTGTGATGACCTAAGCGTAGAATGCGTGTTGCTGTTTTCCGTAATATTTGATAATCATACACTTACTGCCAATCTGTTGTTAAAATGTACCCAGTGTTGAACGCTGAATTGGGAGAGGAGGATGCTATTAGACTCTATTGTTCTGTTGTTCTCAGCACGATCCGGCCCGCAGATTAAACTCCAATCAGTCGACTCAGGAGGCTATGCTAATTTTCTCGCCTCTGACGAGCTGAGAGAGCGAGAGAAGCGAATGAACTGTGTTCACTTGGGGCCAACGTATAGAGGAAGTTTCGTTTTGTGAAGTTTTTTGGTAGTAATAGAAGTAATAGTTCCCAGGTATCTAATGTACACAATATTCCACCTTAATATTTGATGCTTCTTTACTTCACAATGAAGCTACTAAGCTATCGCTAACACCAATTAGCATGTATGTCAAAAGGAGGTTTAAGCTATATTTGTAAAGAGGAAATGTCCAAAAAAGTGCCCAAAGGGTGTTTTTAAAATTGTGTATCAAAATACATTTTTCTAATTAATTAAACAAGATTCTTATTGCAAAGAAAGTATTTAAAACTTTAGCTGAGGAACAAATGAATGAATGGATAACTCGCATAGACTTAACAGCTCCCTGTAATAAACATCAGTCAGTAACAGATACTGTAAATACTGTATATCTCTTCCGACAATAGACCAATTCTTGATGCACATTTTTTCACCCAAACATTGCAAACAATACTGTACTTCTTGCACTGTAAGGCGCGCAATAAACTTCTATTTTTATTTTTTGGTCTATTTTTATACATAGGGCACATCGGATTATAGGCGCATTTTAGTGTCGCCGTGTTAATCTACACAGATTTCTCTCCTGAAAACTGTTTATTTGGGTGAGTAATGTGCTTCCGTTTATTTAGAGTAAGCTTAGATTTCCAATATGTTTAACAGCACAATTAGCAGCAGCACAGTTAGCAGCGGCAATAGCAGCGGTTAGCTGCGGTTAGCAGCGATTAGCAGCGGTTAGCGCTAGTAAATGAGGAACTGAAGAACCCTGAGTGTTCTGTTTGGCCAGGGTGCTATCAGCTAGTTGTTCGTTCCACATAGCTTGTTTTAACACAGTAAACACGCAGACTACAGTCTGATATACTCGCATCTTAACGGCAAAAGAGCTAGCATGGCTAATGCTAATGCTGCTTAGTTCTGGAAAGACTTCACTGAAACTCCTGTATAACGCTGTACTTCAGCAGAGTGGCTTTACTGCTGGTAAAATTCATACATATGGCGCAAATTGATTTTTGGAAAAATTTAAGGATTTTAAGAGATATATACGGTATATAGAAAATGCTTACACATGCCAGATATAATTTTCAGGAGATTCTAGTCTACTGAAATAGCCTAATACAAAAAAATGATCTATCCTTCAAAAAAAATGCTAAATCAGATGCAAATATTAACAGAATTCAGATATTTGACCATATTTTGATCAAAAGTTTACATAGTAAAATACAAATAAAAAAAGAATGTTCATTATTGTTTTACAGGAATGCGTCATCTTTTAATTAACATGATCTGGCATTGTGGACTTTTATTATGAAGCCCAAAATGGTGGATTGGCCAAAATGGCTAACGGCTAACAAGCATGACTAATGATTGATAACAGATGGATGGAACTATATATGCATTAAGGCTAAAGTGAGCCCTTAGATACTGAACTCAGAAAGCCAGAATGCAGCTAGCAGCTCAATGCTAGCTAAAATTAGGTTAGTAGCATGTTGGCTCCAATGCTAACTGTTTTCCAACATGAATTAATTAAAAAGTTACCTCTAAACGTGAACTAAAGCCTAAAACTTACGAAGAAAACTAAAAAAAAAAGATAATTCTGACAATAGGTGGATGACATTGTGTGCATTAGATTTATCAGCAAACTATCCCTTTAATATCACTTCCATCAAAATGTGTCGGGCGAGCGCACAAATTTAGTGGTGCTGGATCTGCGGCTCACCGTCTTTGGGATCGGATCGGGTCGTTACGAGGCGGTACATGGGAGCAACAGCAGATTAGTGTGAAGTGAAATCTGACCATTTAGGGGAGGGTGTGGCTTTTTACATTTGTCCCATGGGGTTGGAGGCGTCGCCCATGCTGTGGTGAGCCCCGCCCAGCGAAAGAGGTGGGCCGTCCGACGACACCTTCTCTTCTTCTCGTCTCTTCAGGCATGCCGCCTTGGGGTTCAGATTCCTCTCTGGAACAGCACACACACACAAACACACACACCAAGATGAGAACTAAACACTGTAATGGTGACCCAGTGGATACAGCAGTTCCGTCTACTAGACCCGACAGCAAAGTCCTACATCAGGTTAAAGCGCTGCCACCTAGTGGCCTGAAATGACATTAACCATTAACTACAGAGAACATCAGTCTTATTTAAAGCTGTGATTCTCTTTGATACTTCAAAGAAGTGTGACCTGTTGTTGACCTATATTATAGTACAACAGAACTTAATAAATAATAGATAATAATAAAAAAATCAGATTGTCTGAATAAGAGTCAGATCAGTTTAACTGAACTGAATTACATTAAAACAGAAAGCAGTGTGGAATCTGCTGCTGATCCCAGATCAGCTGAATTAGACTGAGACCAGTTGAACTTAACTGAATTGGATTAAAACAGAAAGCAGTGTGGAATCTGCTACTGATCCCAGATCAGCTGAATTAGACTGAGACCAGTTAAAGTTAAGTTTAACTGGTCTCAGTCTAATTCAGCTGATCTGGGATCAGTAGCAGATTCCACACTGCTTTCTGTTTTAATCTAGACCAGTTTAACTGAACTGAATCATATTAAAATAGAAAGCAGTGTTGAATCTGCTACTGATCCCAGATCAGCTGAATTAGACTCAGATCAGTTTAACTGAACTGAATCATATTAAAACAGAAAGCAGTGTGGAATCTGCTTCTGATCACTGACTGATCAGCTGAATTAGACTGAGACCAGTTAAACTTAACTGCATTAGACTAAAACAAAAAGCACTGTGGAATCTGATACTGATCCCAGATCAGCTGAATTAGACTCAGATCAGTTTAACTGAACTGAATTAGATTAAAACAGAAAGCAGTGTGGAATCCACTACTGCTACTAAATAAAGATGTGTACAACATACAGCACAGGCCAAAAGTTTGGACACACCTTCTCATTCAATGCGTTTTCTTTATTTTCATGAATATTTTACATTGTAGATTCTCACTGAAGTCATCAAAACTATGAATGAACACATGTGGAGTTTTATGTACTTCACAAAAGGCAAAGGGGCCAACAAGTGTTAAACACCTCTGGGAACTCCTTTCTTCTAGACTGTTGGAAAACCATTTTAGGTGCCCACCTCTCGAAGCTCATTGAGAGAATGATGCCAAGAGTGTTATTTCGCCTTTTTTTGTTAAGTACATAAAACTCCACATGTGTTCATTTATAGTTTTGATGCCTTCAGTGAGAATCTACAATGTAAATAGTCATGAAAATAAAGAAAACGCATTGAAAAAGAGAAGGTGTGTCCAAACTTTTGGCCTGTACTGTATGTGTGACATCTAACAATTATCTTACACCAGCTGAGTTAAGATGAATGACAATGTTGAATACTGACCTTAGATCAAAGATTGGAATCTGTACCTGACCTCAGATCAGTTAAACTGAACTGAATTATAATAAAACAGGAAGCAGTTATAGCGACAAACCACAGACCATACTCCTCAAACTGCACCAGGCCGTCGCCGTCATCATACTGTGTGTGTGTGTGTGGGGTGTGTGTGTGCAGAATGTGTGTGTGTGTGTGGGGTGTGTGTAGGGTGTTATTATTGAGCCGTTTCTCAGTGAAGAAGCTGAATGAAGTGAACGTCCATCTAAACGCGTTTACCTAGATCTTGACCTCTCTATAGCTTTTAGCTCCTTGCTGTCTCCATCGTCCTCCTTGAAGTCCTGCAGGTTCTCATCGTCCTCGTCCTCTGATTTGATAACTGAGCTGAATTAATTACTGACTTATTAATAAGTTTTGACTTATTACTGCTGCTACTGACCCCAGACCAGCTGAACTGAAATGAACTGAATTAGTAGGCAGTGTGGAATCTGCACCTGATCTCAGATAAATTAAACTGAATTAAACTGAATAAGATACCTGACCCCAGTGGACTAACTGGACTATTATAGTAGTAGTAAAATAAAATAAAGGCTAGCAGCTACTGACCTCGGACCTGCTGCTCGAGGCTGAGGATGACGGCGACGGCCTGATGCAGTATGAGCAGTTTGGTCTGTGGTTTGTCGCTCTTCAGGTGAAGCTGCACCATGCGGCCGAGCTCCTTGAAGGCCTCGTTGATGTCGCGCACACGCAGGCGCTCTCGCGCGTTATTCGCCATCCTCCTCTCGCGCTCGCGCTCAATCTTCTGCTCCGGGGTCAGGTCCTCGTCGTCATTGTTGCTGTATGTGTGCGAGCGTCGGTTCGAGTGTGTAAATTGAAGCAGGGACAAGAAAAAAAAAAAAATTCAGAATGTCTGTCCATGTTTTTCCATTTATCGCATATTGATATTCCATCTAATCTGCACTACATGGAGTCCTGGCCGAAAGTGTTGGCACCCCTGAAATCTTTCCATAAAATAAAGTATTTCTCCGAGAAAATGATTGCAATTACATGTTTTGTTATACATAATAACATAAATAACATAAATGCATTCAAACATGAAAAAGCTGAGAAAAAGCGTCAAATTTTTCCAGAATTTCACACAAAACTATTGGCAAAATTATTGGCCCCTTTGTTTTTCAAGCACATGGTCTTAAGACAAAAAATGTATACAAGGTTGCAATGCTGGATCCAATCAAGTTCCAAAAAAATTCCAGCTGTCCTGCAGGCTCAGGGTGCATCAGTGTCAGCGCAAACCATCCATTGACATTTAAATGAAGTGAAAACCTTATAGAAACACATCTTGTGGACAGATGAGACCAAGATTTTGGTTAAGCACATTATTCTACTGCTTACTGAAAAGGAGGCCTACAAAGAAAAGAACACAGCACCTACAGTCAAACTTGGTGGAGGTTCAAAGATGTTTTGGGGTTGTTTTGCTGCATCTGGCACTGTGTGCCTTGACTGTGTGCAAGGCATAAAAAAAATCTAAGGATTACCAAAGGATTTTGGGTTGCAATGAGCCTGAATCTAAATCCAATTGGACATCTGTGGAGAGATCTTCAAATTGCAGTTTTTGAGATGGCACCCTTCAACTATGAGACCTGGAGTAGTTTGCAAAGGACGCGTGGTCAAAAATTCTAGTTTAGGGGTAAGAAGCTTATTGATGGTCAAAGGAAGCGATTGATTTCAGTTCTTTTTTTTCCCAAAGGGTGCCAATAATGTTGAGAGAGTTTTGCATGAAATTATATTAATGTTGGTGTTTTTTTCTGTTTTTTTTTGTTGCTTCAATGCACACAAAGAAAATAAACATGTATAACAAAATGTGCAATTCTCCAGAATAATGTTCTGGAAGAAATAGAATGGTTTTCTGTAAAACTTTAAGGGGTTCCAACACTTTTGGCCATAACTATATAATGTGCACGTTAAAATTATCTAACATTTGTGAAATGTTTGGACATATTTTTTATTTAGAGCTTTGAAACTATGAAACCATTCATTAGAATGAAATCCAGTCAGAACTAATAAGGAGACAAAGCATTGCTAGGTGGTTACTATGGTATTAAAGATGGTTGCTTAAATTCTGTTAGGCAGGTGCTAATATGTATATTAGTTAGGTGCTAAGTTTTTTTGCTATGTAGTGAATACTATGATGTTGCTTGTGATTGCTTGTTTGGTGTTAGTTTAAAGGCTGTGGGACGAGAAATAATTGATTGATAATTGATAATTGAGGGCATTGCAGGGTGGCTCATATGGTATTTCATATGGTTGCTAGAGTGTTGTTAGACGATTGGTTAGATATTTAGAGTGGTTGCTAGAGCATAGATTATACTGTTGTTAAGGTTTTTGCAGTGGGGTTGCTAAGTTGGTGCTACACGGTTGCTAGGCTGTTTGCTATGTAGTTGCAATGGTGGTTTTAATTTTTACTTTTTCGGAACTCTGAAGGTAAAAACAATGCAGGATGGCTCCTATGGTATTTCAGAGGCTTGCTTAAGTATTGTTAGATGCGTGATATATATTTTTAATGTGATAGCTAGGGCATTGTTTGATAATTCCTGTAGTGGGTGAGATGGTTGCTAAGGTGTTGGTAAGGGGTTGTTGTTATTGTAGGTGAGGATTAATAAGAATCTGCCATATTGTTGCTGTGGTATCTCTACTGGTTGTTTAAGTGTTGCTAAGTACATGGTTTCTGTGATATTTGAAATAAGCATAAGATGTTGCTAGGCACCTGCTGCTTTTTTCAGATTGTTGCTGTGGTATCTCCGGAGGTTGCTAAGGTATTGCTGTGTAGTTGCTATGTGAGGTAGGGCTTTTCATATGATTGCTAGGGCAAACTCCTACTCTATAGTTGATCAGATGGTTGTTAAGGTTTTGTTTAGTGATCACTTTGAGTGTTGCTAGATGGTTGCTATGGTATTTGTAGTGGTTGCTAAGGTGTCTAACCCTAGATATCTGTCTAGCTAATGGTACAGGAATTGCTAGTTATTGTATTGTATGCTATTTTGGATAATTGCTAATAGTTGCTAATGTATTGCTAGAGTGCTATTTATCTAATGATTCAGAGGGATGCCAGGGTGTTGTTAGGTGGTTGCTGTGGTATCTGTGGTAGCTGCAATGCCATTTCTCAACTAACATGATAAAAATGCATATCAACATAGAGCATGACAATACAGAAACAATGAACAGCAATAATCACAATGACACAGCGGTTGGGAATTTCAACGAATGGATCAAATTGGTCACTCCAGGTGAAAAGCCTATAAACCCTGTCTGGGATGTAGATGTCGAGTTTATCCTGGAAGCGTGTGGGAATATTTTGGGAATCTGGATGGGCCCTACACAATGAGAGACAGCTAAAACCTGGCTCAAGACCAGGGCAGACTGTGTGTGCAGAATGTGTGTGTGTGAGTGGGGTGTGTTTTTATTTAGTTGTCCCTCAGTGCATCGGTCACTTCATCAAAGTCCAGTGAAGGAGTTAAATGAAGCGAGCGTTTAGCTAAAACCGTTTACCTAGATCTTGACCTCTCTATAGCTTTTAGGTCCTTGCTGTCTCCATCGTCCTTCTTGGAGTCCAAACCCTTGCTCTCTTGCAGGTTCTCGTCACCCTCGTCTTCTGATTTGATATCTGAGCTGACTGACGAAGTGCTCTGACCCTGCAGGCCACTGGAGAGAGCTGTAGATCAGAAAGGAAGCAGGAAGATATCTGTTAGGGTCAGTATTTCCAGTCAGCAGTCTGTTGGTACCTCTTAGTTCAATCACATATCTACCTCTTGGATTAATCCCATATGTACATCTTGGTTTAATCCCATATCTACCTCTTGGTCTATTCACATATATACCTCTTGGCCTGATAACATTTCTACCTCAATACAACGGCTCTTTCTCTCTGTTTCTCTCTTTCTGTATATTTGTCTCTTTGTCCAATCACAGTTCTGTGTTTCTGTCCTATCATGTCTCTATGTTTCTTTTCAAGCAGAACAGTCTCTCTTTCTCTGTCCAGCCAGGATTCTGCCTGACTGTCCAATCATGTCTCTTTCTGTCCAATTAAGACTCATTCTCCCTGTCTCCCTGTCATTAAACAAATTCATAAAAGAACAAGTTTTAAGCAAGACATACAAACTTTAGGATATAGAGAAAAAGAGAAGGGAGGAGTGAGAGAGCAAGAAGAATATGAAAGAAAGCGTCAGCATGTAAAAGGGAAAAATTGAGAATAGGAAGGAGTTAGAGGGAGAGAGAGGAGGTGGGCTTGTTGGTGGGCTGGTGTGTGATGGCTGGACTGAGCTGATATGAGGAGAGGTGGAGGAGAAGAAGAGGCGGGAAAACAAAAGAGTGATTTGGGACACCAGGAGGAAAAAGTGTAAGCAGAAAGTCTCTCTCTCTCTCTCTCTCTCCCTCGCTCTCTTTCTCTCTCTCTCTCTCTCCCTCTCTCTCTCTCCTCTCTCTCTCTCTCTCTCTCTCTCTCTTGCTCTCTCTGCCCACGAAGACCCACTAATTGATTTCCACTCTCCGGGTCATGGCTTGGTGTTCTGATCTGGTTAGCTCTGGCAACTTTTTTCCGGTGCCGTTTCACATCCCACGACTTTTCCATGCTACCATGAAAACCGTCACAATTTTGCTCACACAACCGGACTTCACACACATTCACACACATGTGGACAGATTTCTATTAATGTTAGCCGACAAGAACATTCAGAAAAACCTCCCTCTCTCTTTCTGCTATAAGAACATTAAGATGTACTCAGACCCCCAGCCTGCAGTAAAGCACTGCACTATAAGCCCCCTATCATTGTTCTGAGAATGTTCATCCAATTTAGTCTTCTCCCCCTACGCTTTACACACACGCACACACACACACACACACAGTGTTCCAGGACCCTACAGAGAGTACTTTCCTCACACACTTCTCCAAATGAGATTCATTTAAACATGTCCTATAAGAACATTATATAAGTGTCTCCTTCCAGCTGGGTCCATATTCTGCACCACAACCACTACTGCACACTAATATATTCTCACTACTGTCCACTACTGCACACTACTGTCTCCTCTAAATACTGTCCACTACTGTCTATTCTCACAACTGTCCACTACTGCACACTCTAATCTACTCTCTCTACTGTACACAACTCTCTATTCTCACAACTGTCCACTACCGCACACTACTGTCTACTCTCAATACTGTCCACTACTGTCTACTTTCACTACTGCACACTCTAATCTACTCTCTCTACTGTACACAACTCTCTACTCACACTGCTGTCCACTTCTGCACACTACTGTCTACTCTCAACACTGTCCACTACTGTCTGCTTTCACTACTGTCCACTACTGCACACTAATATATTCTCACTACTGTCCAATACTGCACACTACTGTCTACTCTCAATACTGTCCACTACTGTCTGCTTTCACTACTGTCCACTACTGCACACTACTGTCTACTCTCAATACTGTCCACTACTGTCTACTTTCACTACTGCACACTAATATATTCTCACTACTGTCCAATACTGCACACTACTGTCTACTCTCAATACTGTCCACTACTGCACACTACTGTCTACTCTCAATACTGTCCTCTACTGTCTTTTTTCACTACTGTCCGCTACTGCACCCTCTAATATATTCTCTTTACTGGTCACTACTTTCTACTCTCACTACTGTCCACTACTGTCTTTTTTCACTACTGTCAACTACTGCACACTCTTATCTATTCTCTTTACCGTCCACTACTTTCTTCTCTCACTATTGTCCACTACTACGCACACTAATCAATTCTCTCTACTGTCTACTACTGTCTATATTTACTACCGTCCACTATTGTCCACTATCACAAATGTTCAATGTTGTCCACTCTTGTTTAAATTCTACTATCTACTATCTGTTATTTACTACTGTCGATACTTGTCCATAGTCTATATTTCTGTATAAAAAGATAAATATTGTGTATCCTGAAAACGTTTGTAAAATATTGTAATATAATATATTTTCCATTTTGCCCAGGCTTACTTTATATATAATGGAAACATAAACATTGTTTATAAATGGATATATCCACTGTACAGCCTCTCTCTCTCTCTCTCTCTCTCTGTCTCTCTCTCTCCCTCTCCCTCTCTCTCTCCCACTCCTTCTCTCTCTCTCTCTCTCTCTCTCTCAGCAGGCTGCTGTGTTTAGTTTTATGGGACAGTGTTCAGCACTTCATTAAGTGCTTGGCTTTGCCTGTCGCCGCTCGACTGAGTGCCACAGACACAGACACACACACACAATGTTGAGTGTGTGGTCTGCAGGAGTCCCACTGCCTGTGAGAGATTTTGGGTACATGTACATTAATGTACCATACACACTGTACAAGTGTGTGTGTGTGTGTGTGTGTGTTCTTACCCCTATAAGGGTCCGGTTGACTCAGCTCGGGCGATGTGGCAGACTGGACTGGCAGCTGTGGGACGGGCACCTGATTGGGCACAATGGAGTGACCACTGCGGAGTCCAACACTCTCCTCACGATGACCAACCTGCAGACAGAGAAAAGACAGTTTATTGAGGGTGTTTATGAACTATTATCTTCTATTATAATGTATAGAAGTGTTTATTGAGGATGTTTATGAACTAATGCCTTCTTTTATAGTATACAAAAGTGTTAATTGAGAGTGTTTATGGACTAATATCTTGTATTCTAGTGAATATGAGTGTTTTTTAAAACTGTTTATAGACTAATATCTCCTATTCTAGTGTATAGTAGTGTTTATTGAGGGTATTTATAGACAAATATCTCCTATTCTAGTGAATAGGAGTGTTTATTGAGGTTATTTATGGACTAATATCTCCTAGTCTACTGTATAGGAGTGTTTATTGAGGGAGTTTTTAGACTAATATCTCTTATTCTAGTGTATAACAGTGTTTATTGAGGGTATTTATGAACTAATGCATTCTATTCAAGTGTACAGGAGTGTTTATTGAGGGTGTTTATAGACTAATATCTTCTATTCTAGTGTATAGGAGTGTTTATTAAGGGTGTTTATGAACTAATCAACCCCCTTAATATTATTTTAAGAGATATTATGTATATCCTTTGCCTTGTTCATAAGAGTCCAAGTTACTTAGCATTCTTTATTCTGACCTTCTCTAGTCTTGACTGCCCACAAAGCCCTACAGAGGGCGCCCTGCCACTGCACACACACTCTTCCTGTTCCTGAACACACATCTTCCTCTGCTCGGTGTTTGGCGGTGACAAACACAGAGGAGTTGCTCAGGCAGGTAAAATCCAAAATGATGTCCCATGGTGCCGAGCGGCGAGCGCTGCTGATTCACATCCATCTGTCCTCCATCATGTCCGCCAACACAACTGACAATTATCTTAATGCCCATATGCTTAATTGTGGGCTTCCTAATTCCCCTGACGCCGGCCGCCGATCCGGTAGGAATTGCGATTTGGCACAAGTTATTTTTTTCTCTCTCTCTTACAATCCCCCCAACCCTCTCTCTCTCTCTCTCTCTCCTTTTCTATCTCTCTCTCTCGCGCTTTTTGTTTTAGGGACACCATCCGATAAACCTGCCATCTCTCTCTCTCTCTCTCTCTCTCTCTCTGTAATTCCCTTTAAGCCTTTGACAGTGAAGCTCTGGGATGACACCGGCTTGATGCAAATATCAGAAAATGTCGCCGGCTTTGTGGCAAACACAAACAGAAAGAGAGAGAAAGAGAAAGAGAGAGAGAGAGAAAGAGAGAGAGAGCATGAATGAGAGATATTGAGAGAATGATAAAAATTAAATCAAGAGAAAAGTGAATGAAAGTGGAAAAAGAGAACAAAGACAGTATAAAAAGAAGAAGAAGAGTAAAAAAATAAAAGAGACAAAATATAAAAGATGCAGAAAGTCAAAAAAGAATAAATTGAAAAAGAATTGAAGATTAAAAGCTGTTTTTGGTGCTTTTATACGAAGTACAGGCATCAAAGTAACTCTGTTGAATTAAAAACTAAAAGTTATAAAATAAAAACAAATGAGAGGGAGGGAACACAAAATTAATCTGATCAGAAAATGGAAGAGAAAAAGGAAAGACATAAAGAAAAAAAAGAAGCTGGAATATAGACAAAAAGGCAGAGCAGAGAGAAAATAAGAAAAAAAAGACAAAGAAAAAAACAAATAAATAAAAGAGGGAGAAAAGAGAAAGAAGAAAAAAATTGTAGAGATATGAAAAAGTGTAGAAACACTAAAAGTAGAAGTAGAACAAGAGAGATCAAACTGACAGAAGGGATTAGTGAAAAAAAGCGAGAGAAAAGAGTAAGCGAATGAGAAAGTTGGAGAGAAAAAAAATATGGAGAGAAAGAGAAAAAGGAGAGGCAGAAAATGTGAAAAAAAAAAATCAGAGAAAAGATTGAAACAAAAAATACTGAAGTAGGAAAATGAAGAAAAATAATAAGAGCCAACTGTGAAGTAGAGAAAGAAAATAAAAATAAAAAAAAACATTGAGAAAGAATAAAGGGTTAAAACAAAAAGGAGAAAAAGGGAGTGTGACTGAGCAAAGTGAGAGACAGAGCGAGAAAGAGAGAGAGAAGAAACGAGCGTGTTTGAGAGAGATAGGAAAAGAGAGAAAGAGACATCTAAAAAGACTTGGAGAGAGTTAGAGAGAAGGAGTGAAAGAGAGAGAGAGAGAGAAAGAGAGAGAGCTCCGTGTCTGCATAGTTTGTTGCTCGCCCGCCCTCCTCCACCCCTCCGTTCTTTCATCACGCTGAAGGTCTGAAATGCAGGCTGGCATCCTCAGGGCTGCGGAGCGACGCGCTGCGTACATATTTAATAAAGCTTTTATATTTAAAACTAAAGTCAATTAGGATGGTGATGAAGCCCCTCGCTGGGGACACGCTCTCCCACCGCAGCCCTGTCACATGTGCCACTGTTCATCACCACCGATACACAGGGGGAGAGAGAGAGAGAGACCTTTCTGGGTCATAGTTTCTCTACTGTTTCCCTCTATTTAAAGCGATAGTTAAGATGGTGGAGGTGTTTAGTTCATGATGTGTTTTTTCAACCAATCACAGACAGTCTTTTATCTTTCTATTAATATTGTAACCAATCACAGTCAATCTTTAAATTTTCCATTAATATTAAAACCAATCGGAGACAGTCTTTTAACTTTCCATTAATATTATAACCAATCACAGTCAGGCTTTACATTTTCCATTAATATTAAAACCAATCGCAGGCAGTCTTTTAACTTTCTATTAATATTATAACCAATCACAGTCAGTCTTTAAATTTTCCAATAATATTAAAACCAATCACAGACAGTCTTCTTTCTATTAATTTTATAACCAATCATAGTCAGGATTTACATTTTCCATTAATATTAAAACCAATCAGAGACAGTCTTTTAACTTTCTATTACGGTAATATTATAACCAATCATATACAGTCTTTTAACTTTCTATTAATATTATAACTAACCTCAGACAGCCTTTTCACTTTCTTTTAATATTATAATCAATCACAGACAGTCTTTTAAATTTCCATGAATATTGTAATCAATCACAGACAGTCTTTTAAACTTTCTATTAATATTATAATAAATCACAGACAGTCTTTTAAACGTTCATTGATATTTTAACCAATCACAGACAATCTTTTAACTTTTCATTAATATAACCAATCACAGACTGTCTTTTAACTTTACATTACTATTACAACCAATCACAGACAGTTTTTTTTACTTTCTATTAATATTATTAGCAATCAAAGTCAGGCTTTACATTTTCCATTAATATTAAAACCAATCAGAGACAGTCTTTTAACTTTCTATTACGGTAATATTATAACCAATCATATACAGTCTTTTAACTTTCTATTAATATTATAACTAACCTCAGACAGCCTTTTCACTTTCTTTTAATATTATAATCAATCACAGACAGTCTTTTAAATTTCCATGAATATTGTAATCAATCACAGACAGTCTTTTAAACTTTCTATTAATATTATAATAAATCACAGACAGTCTTTTAAACGTTCATTGATATTTTAACCAATCACAGACAATCTTTTAACTTTTCATTAATATAACCAATCACAGACTGTCTTTTAACTTTACATTACTATTACAACCAATCACAGACAGTTTTTTTTACTTTCTATTAATATTATTAGCAATCAAAGTCAGGCTTTACATTTTCCATTAATATTAAAACCAATCACAGACAGTCTTTTAACTTCCCATTAATATTATAACCAATCACAGACAGTCTTTTTACTTCTATTAATATTTTAACCAATCACAGACAGTCTTTTAATTTCTATTAATATTATAACAAATCAAAGACAGTCTATTCACTTTTTATTAATATTATAACCAATAACAGTCAGTCTTTAACTTCTATTAATATTATAACCAATCACAGTCAGTCTTTAATTCTATTAATATTATAACCAATCACAGTCAGTTATTTAACCTTCCATTAATATTATAACCAATTACAGACAGTCTATTAATTTTCTATTAATATTATAACCTATCACAGCAAATGTGGTGATGATCAGCTGTATGAAAGTTGATGATCAGAACTTCAGTTCAGCCTGAATTCCACCTTCTCCCCCCCACAACCCTCCCTGCTCACCTCACCCCCCGGACCCCCACTGAGCTAATGAGGGGTTAGCTGTGACCGCCATAGACAGACATGTTTACACACCAACGAGCACTTTCACACACCAGGGTGTGTATGTGTGTATGTAAAATGAGAGATGGAGACCAGGCCTTCTACTGACAGCATATTTCAGTAACACACACACACACACACACACACAGCAAATACAGAAAATACAGATCTGTTTTATGTTAATATTACAAATATACCTTAAGCAACAAGCTAACAAACAAAAACTATTACATAAGAAAGAAATGGATGTTTGGCAGTTTGAGAGTGGAAAAAAGGAAACAAAAGATTAAAGACAACATTTTGGAAAGAGGATAAAAAGGAAATGAAAGGAAAGAAAAAGGGCAAAGAAAGAAGGTAAGATTGGAAAGAGAAGCAAAAGGAAAAATAGGAAAAAGGATACAAAAAGAATAAAAAATGGCAGACGAACAGAAAAATGGGATATAAAAAAGGGAAAAATAAATAAAGAAATTAAAGACGAAAGAGCAAAGGGAATAAAAAAAGGGGAAAATAAGAGAAAAAATAATCTAAGTAAAGACAGAAAGGTGAAAAGAGGAGTGAAAAGCAGGCGGAGAAAACCAGGTGAAAGGTGCTGCTACTATATTTAAACTTGAATGTAGCTTGATTTAAATAGAGACACACTGTCACTCAGACACACACACACACACACACACCCAGAGAGAGTACAAGCTGGCGCATGGAGAGTGAAGAAAGGTGGAGAAAGCGAGGGATGGAGAACAGAGGTGTGATTTAATCCCCGCCTCCCTCTCATCCCTCCATATTCATCAGCAGCTCAGCTCTTCATCCTGCCTTAATCTGAGGATAACGCAGGTGTTACCGCTGATATTTACACACACACACACACACACACACGACCAGCATGAAGCCCCAACCCGGATGATCCGCTCATTATGTTTCCTAAATTAGGAAGGATGTCTTCAAATTTCTCCTTTCAGAGCAACGGAATTCTGCTTCTCTCCTTAAAACATCACTTTAACATTTCACTTAAACGAGACCCGCAGAATCAAAAACACCCCACTGCTCATTCTCAAGACCCCCTCGGCTTCAGCACCAGGGTGGTCCTGGGCTGTGAGGAACTGCGGTAAGAAGTGTGGTGAGACCTTTTCAGATCGTTTACCGAAATCGTTTCCTGGTAGAAACACAGCAATAAAATGTATCCTATGTGTCTGTGAACTCATGTAGACCGCAGACAGACAGACAGACAGACAGACAGACAGTTGTCTTTGTTGTAAGCATGGCAACAACCAAGCGGACAGATCAGTCATGCCCCACAAGTATAGAGCCCCAAAAGCAGAAGTTAAAGCTTTAGTTCAAACTCCATATAGAGACTAAAATTCTAGGTCACATTATTGGTCAGTTCCTGACCAATCACCATCTGCCTTTAAATGAATGAAAAAAGCACATTCTGTGCTGCTTTCAGTTATTTTTGATGTATATAGTTTCTTCCTCTCTTTCACCGGGGTGAAGTTTCTACCCATGCCATCCACATATGGTAGAATCTGCATTTGTCTAGACATGATAGAGCCAGGGATCACAGAGAATTTATGCATTCTATAATGTATATTATATTGAAATTTAAATATTTCTTAGTTGAAGTACAACTACGGAGGCCAGCACCCTAAATGCACCCTGCATTTAGGAACCATTTCTGCACTTTGTTATTGAATTGCATTATTAAATTTAATTTAATTAGTTTTTTTTGTGTATCATTATCACATATCCCTTTAAAAGACTGTGCTCCCTCTATAGGTAGAAGGTGTGTTCCAAAGCCATTAATCGATGGGTCTACCTGGTTTCTGTTGGGTGCTGGTACCAGCTGAGACAGTCTTTAACCATGTAGTGCACCTGAGTAGTATATTAAAGGCAATTAATTTAATACCTTTTCTTTTGTTTCTTTTTTAAATAAACAGCAAAATGTCAATTTTGGTGCATTGCATGTGTTTGCATAAAAAAAAGAACTTTGTTTTGGTAGATTTGTTTTTTTTTTTACTGAAACACACGTGACTGTGTCTAAAAACATGCATGGAATTCTATTCCCTGCTGTCCTCAACTTTGCTTGAAATGTAACTCGGGTCCTCACAAAATACAGGAAGGTCTGACCAGCATTTGGAGCTACATAGCTACAAGGTAAAGCAAACTAAGGAAAGCTGTTTAACGGTATGTGCCCACTGGCACTTTTCTTCAAGGCACATCACTGTGCCGGATATCTCAGCTCGCTGCTTGTGGGTCTGTCTGTGACGTTTTGAACTCAAATGAAGCAACAGAAGAAAACAATCGTAAGTTTTTATTTACAATTTTTGGTAAACCTTACAGTAATCTATAGTTCTATAAATCCATATTCCTCCAGTTTTTGGCTTTGCTTCTGTGGTAAAAAGGCGCCTGTACTGTGTGTGAAGTTGCAGGCTGCTGTTCCCTGATTGGCTGAATAAGTTTTCTCCAGAGGGCGGGGTTGTGTTCAACGCAGCCAAGAATGCATGACCAGCGGTGTCTGGCTGGAATTGTCCATTCAAACAGAAAAGCAACTTAAGCAACACATATCCTCTAGGTCATTGCAACATGGACATGATACTAGTTCCTGTCCTTTGACACGTGGCGCTTCATGTACGACATAAAACTGTGCTTACAAGCATTTCTGCCAGAAGCTTTTCTGTTTCAGACTAGCGCTCCATTCATTCACTGAGAGCCTCCTAAATCTACAACGCAATAATAATACACAGATCCATTACAGCCAAAGATCAAAATACGCTGGAATAAAAATAAACAGCATGCTACAAGTGAGCCTGAGCAGAGCCTTCCTGTTTCATGCGAGTGTGTGTGTGTGTGTGTGTGTGTGTGATCTTGTGGGACCCCTGCCCAAATCAGAAAACCATCCGTCAAAGCTGCACACAATATGGTAACACATTTACGGCTCCTAAAAATAAACCGTTTGTGGCCGAACAAAGGCGAGACACGGAGTCCGCGGAGTTGAGGAGGGGAAGAGGACGGGGAGGGAAGCGAGAGCGTGGTGGAGTGGTCGGGTTTACTTTAGCTCTAATGGCTGGAACAAATGAGCTTCCTCTGCATACAATGCACTGTGTGTCCGCGGACAATGCGAACAATTGCGTGGGGTCAGTGTGAGGAGCCATTACTGAGCAGTCCAACACACGCGAGCAGAGAGGAAGCGGAAGTATAAGCGCTTGGCTTAAGACCTTGGCTCTTCCTTTCCGCTCTTTACCCAACACTGGCCAATTTATTAGAAACCTCTGTGTGCCCATGTGGCACCACCTTGTTGGTGAGAAGTCGATATACAAGTGTCCTTCTCTAGACCTCCAGAACTGCTCTTCTCTTCATATCTTTGGACGGTGGTCCCATTCTTAATCCATGAAGACCACCATAGTTGCAACACTGCTGTGCTGAGAATGGACCACCACCTCAATAACACATGGAGTTACCAATACTTATACCAATGGCATTGGTTTTATACAGCTCAAACTAAAGTTTGGATGCCAAATTGGTTCTTTGCCTGGTAAACCTTTTTGGTTTGAACTGGTAGTAGACGTTTCTGTATGGTACCTTTACATACAGTGTCAACAGGGGCATATTAATGCACAAGCTACTCCAGGCTGCAGGCTTGGGGCTCATACAATGATTAGGGCCCACTGTTTGGCTCAAATATATATATTTTTATTAATCCATTATCACCCAACCACCATGCCCTGCCCTGCTCCGCCTCATCTAGCTTCGTGCTTCAGTCAGAGACCTTTTTGATGATGGGAATGATGAGTATGTCTGTGTGAGTGTGCGTATGGCCGCTCACGCTGTTTATCATGAGCCCGGTTAACAATAAAGCGAATTCAGCAAGCTACCTATGGACCTATGTCACTGTGCTGAAGACTCTCAGAGCTTTCTCTCTCTCTGTCTCTCTCTGTCTCTCCAACATGTGACACACACACACAGACACCTGATGCACGTTTCCAGGTTGTTGAAGGTAGAATATGCAGCTACACTAGCATTTCTTTCTTCTATTAAATCTCTCTTAAACTTAGCACATTCAAATATATTCTAATTTTTAATGCCTATAGATAGAAATAGCATTTTATTTTTTGGTGTGTGTGTAGAAGTGTTTGGAATATGGGACCCATTCAAAGTGTAGCCTAAGGGCCACGATCACCTTAATCCACCACTGAGGGTCAGTGATATCTGCTACCAAGAAGTTCCAGCAGATACTTTTAAAAACTTTGAAGGTTGTATTGCCACAGATAAGACTGAGGCGAAAGCAGAATGGCAGTGGGTCATCTTCAGAGACCATGATGACCAACATATGACCAACAAATCCTTGTGTGAAGGCATATGGTCAGCTCCAAGATGAACAGTTGGATGCAGTGGTGTGAAGTGAGGCCCTTCTGAACCCTTCAGAGAAGGGGTGACAATAAGTGCATGTAAATAATTACATCATTTTTAATCAAGAAATATATATTATAGTTATTGTAAGTGTGTGGACTTATTTTATAAATGACCTAAAATAAAAATCAGCGACTAAGTCAAAGCATTAGTCTGTGTTTTTCAGTTGCTACAGGACTCTTATATGACTGACAGTGGTACTGACCAATCAAAGCTTTTTAAAATGACTTCTGCCCCCTTTGTGTCTGCTCGTGGAAAGTCGTACGACAATCTAACCAATCAGATTCATGATTTTCACTCTGGGGGGCGGGGCCATGGCTGTCTAACCCCTTCTGAGCGCTGTGCTGAAGGGGTACGCAGTGATTAGTCGTAAAACAGCGTGCATGCTGGATTAGTTCAGTAGTTAGCTAACTATCATGGAATTGCGACTGCAAATAAGACAGATATTGTGTCACATCTTATTAAAAAGCCTAATTTTTAAGGCTGTTCTTCAATGTGAAACTAATCCACAATAGGTCGTCTGACTGGTAAGTTTTTGTGTGTACTTAATGTTTTGGTTGCCCTGGCGGACTGTCGTCATACAAATGAGTGATATTTGTTGAACGGTTGTACTTGTAGGAACATTAAGCATTTATTGTTGGGTCTTTTGTATACTTTTGTGGTTTGTAGCTGTATTTGTGGGCTGTTAATGTTTGTTAAGTTCATATAATTTAGTCAAGACAGAGAATACATAGCTATTGTAATTTTTGCGTATGGGGTGGGGGTGTGGGGTGGGTGGATGTTTTGCAGAAGGGGTACCCACTATTTTCACTGCACGCCACTGGTAGAATGCAATTCCTTGACCTCCTTAACTTTGCATCAAAGAGGTCCACTACAGTGTGCTATTCCAACAGGACAATGCTCATCCACATACTGCTGACCACTGAAGAGCTTGTCTAGAATAGAAGATAGAAGATCAATACTCATGTCATGGCAAACTGCATCACCAGACCTATTCCTGATCAAAATTTCCCCCTGCAAAATCGGCACTGGATGGATTATTATCGCAGGAAAACATTAGGAATCTTTTATACCATATACACACACACGTATTACATACATGGACTAATGTCTCAGTCAGTGTAGTGTGCAGACAGGAACAAAAAGGAGTGTGTGTGTGGGTGGCTTGGCATGTTTTGTGTTATGGGAGTGTGTTTAATGTGTTTAATGTGTTTCGTGTGTGTGTGTGTGTGTGTGTGTGTGTTTCCCTTTCCTGTGCTGGGAGCTAGTGGGGAGAGTGTGTGTTCTGCTATCTGTCAGTTCGTCTCTCTCTTTTCCAGCTGCACCCGGATCTCCACATAGCTTTCCCATGATTTCATAAATGCAAGGCAGACTACACACACACACACACACACACACACTCACACACTCTCTCTGCTCCACAGCTGTTCATCTGCTGATCTGTAGAAAACTGAAACAGTCAGACAGAAAGCAGAGAGAGACTGATGTGAATGAGTGAGTGAGGTATCGAGCGAGTGTGTGAGAATGCGAGAGTGTGTGTGTGTGTGGGTGTGCAGGTGTTGACCGCTCTCTCAGATCTCCAGCCGTTCTGTTCTTCAGCTCCTGTAAACACTCGATAATCCTCAGTCAGTAATTAAACCCTTCAGGTGATGGATGGACAGCTGATAGAAGGTTTTAGGGGGGTTGGTGGTCCGGTGCTCAACACTTAGGACCCCTCAGATAAATTTCTAATAAAGCCCTCCAGTCCACCAGGGTGTCTCTGAAAATCGAGCGTCCAGGGACTGTACTCAGGCCTCGGTGTGGGCTCCAGCGGTGTCTCGGACACTAGGGGGCACACTAGGGTGCGTTTAGGGATCCGCAGTCAGCTCCGAGAGCCGGACAGGGAAAAGTGCGGTCACAAAGCAGGCACTGTGTGGGCATAGTTACCATAGTGATTGGAGAAGGGTGTCTGAGAAGTGGGGCAGGGCTGGAATAGTGACTCTTTGTGTGTCCCAGACACACACACACACACTCACACACACACACACACACACACACACACACACACAAACACACACACACACACACACACACACTCATGTTTTAATTATGCACCACTTCCTGTGTTTTAGTCATGGGCGGGTGTTGTTCGAACCCCCTCTGAGCCTCTGAAGTCTCCAGTCTGACAAAACAGAGGTGCTGCAGACACTTTTGGCTTTGTGTAAAACACACACACACACACACACATACACACAAATGTATCTTAACTTAAGTCTTCTTACCTGTCTCTCTCAGACATGGGACATGTTTTCTGTTAAACATGGGGGTGGGGGTTTTAGAATCAACTCAAAAACTCATACACGTGCCCTTCTTAATGCAACATAGCTAAGTCCCTCATAACCCAACACAACTCAAACTTCCATGTCTAAACACAACTTAAAACCTTCTAACTCAATGCAATTCAAATTGTGTTACCAGGTTAAGTGTATGGATTTTTGAGTTATGTTTGAGTCGTTTGAGTTTGAAACCCCCACTCCACAACTCAACATTCAACACAACTTAGTCTCCCATAACTAAACACAACTCAACATTTAACACAACTTAGTCTCCCATAACTAAACACAACTCAACATTTAACACAACTTAGTCTCCCATAACTAAACACAACTCAACATTTAACACAACTTAGTCTCCCATAACTAAACACAACTCAACATTTAACACAACTTAGTTTCCCATAACTAAACACAACTCAACATTTAACACAACTTAGTCTCCCATAACTTAACACAACTCAAACACAACTTAAGTTATCAAAACTTAAATCATCTTATGATACAAGACACAACAACTTGTTACAGTAACACAACCCAAACTCTCATTACTCAGCACAACCCAAATCCACATAATTAAATACAACTTAAACTCACTGATTACAACAAAAACTCTCATAACTCAACACAACTCAAACCCTCATTACAACACAACTCAGTTGCACATAACTCAACACAACAACTTGATAACACAACTCAAACTCTCAAAACCCATCACAACTCAAATCAAGAAAACTAGACAACTCAAACGCACTGATTACAACTAAAACTCTCATAACTCAACACAACCCAAACACTTATTACATCATAACTCAGTCTCTCATAACTGAACACAACTCATACATTCATAATTGAACACTACTCATACACTCGTAACTGAACACAACTTAAACCCTCAAACAGCTGAAAGTCTTAAAACTAAATATAACTCAAACTCACTGATTACAACTAAAACTCTCATAACTCAACGCAAATCAAACCCTTATTACAACACAACTCAGTCTCTTATAAGACAAGACAAAACCCTCAAAACACAACACATAACTAAACACATAAAGTTAATAAACTTTAACTTGCATTATGCAACAAAAAAACAAACACTAAAGCCATTTAAACATCAGCAGGAGCTGTACTAGCAATCTAACAACACAACACAAAATAACATCTTAATAAAATCTAAAAATGGTATCGTTAGAATCACAGTTTAAGTACATTCTCAGGGCCTTTATGTGTTTTTGTTATTAAAAACTATATTTTAATGTCCTTTAGGCTCTAGTACATGACACAGAGCAGCAGAGCTGAGAAAAAAGGAGAGAGAGAGAAGCTAGCTTAAAGCTGTGGGACTCCAGCTAGCTTTAAAGAGCCGGTCTTCTGACGGCCCACAGTCTGCTCAGTGCTGAAGATCTGCAGCAGCTCACGACAGTTTTTTTCCCAAAGGATGTGGGTTTAAAAGACCAATAGAACTTCTTCAGAAAGCCGTAATGCCCACGTCTCAACACAGAGAACAGAGACCACCAGCCCTGTAAACCCCCAACATCAAAACCCACGCCGCTTTACAGATTAGCACACGATACCTCACCTAGCAGCTACAAGCAACTGTGTGTGTGCGTTTGTGTGTGTGTGTGTGTGTGTAGGGGGATGTAGATATAAAAGAAATTCATTTCAGGGTGAATTCTTGCATTTTGCACAGAAAAGTTACAGTAAGAAAGCTCGAAATTTTGCTTTGCTGTGAAAAAGTCTCTCTCTCTCTCTCTTTCTTTCTCTCAGTCTCTCCGCCTCTCTCTCTCTCTCTCTCTCTCGTTAAACAGCTGGTATGTGTTAGCCGGCCTGTTTTGCTGCGTGGCTGGAGTCAGACGCTGAGGTCATCAGGCAAGCAGGTGCTCATGGGATGGGGAGGGGTGTGTGTGTGTACATGCCTATGTGTGTGTGTGTGTGTATAGGGGGGGGGGGGGATTTATGTTTTCCTCTGTGTTTAAAGTAGACTGAAATGAATAGTTCCACATGAATACAGTTTATATTATATAGTGAATAATATGAAATAATTCATAATATTTGCAACCCCAAATCAAAAAAAATTGAACAGTGTGGAAAATGCTAATATTACACTAGGGTACTGAGTTTGTACTGAGATCATTCATTATTATTCATGTGTTTCAGGTTAAAATTAAAAAGGATCATCACCAACAGGTCCAAAAGCAAGGGACTGTCATGGTTTTGGGGTTTGTCAGTACACTTCAATGATGCAGCATTAATGAAGAAAAGAAGACACTGTGCACGACTTGCATTGGTTGTGAACGCCCAAAAGGCATGCACTAATTCTCTTAATTAATCATGGGTGTGTTTTTGACATAAGGTGAAATAAGCCAATCAGTGTATCACTTGCCATTCCCTTTAAGAGCCAGGTGTGCTCTGATGCGTGGCCAAGATAGCAATGTTTCAGACTTTTTTTCGTTTCGTGAAAAACATCTTTTTCCAGGGATGTCCATGCATTTTTCAAAAAGACAATGTAAAACCACACACTCCACACATGGCTTGGCTACAGAAGACAACGGGTCCAGGTACTGGACTGGCCTGCCAGCCTGCATGCAGTACTGAGACAAAAATAAAACTTTGAGAAGGATTGACAATCTTACAAACTGGCCAGTGGTTTACCATTCCAACTTTTTTGGATTGTGTGTTTGCATTCCTAAAAATGTGGGAATGGATGTGTGTTAGTAAATTTAATAAGGAGATCAGACAAAAAAAGTTTAAATATCTTGGTTTCAAACTCTCTGCAATGAAATATATAATTGTATGGTCTTAAGCGCATCATATTATAAGGTGCACCGGATTATAAGGCGCATGTTAAGCAACACTAGTAAGGAACAAGGGGTCACCATGTTTTCCTTCT
This sequence comes from Astyanax mexicanus, assembly GCF_023375975.1. Lineage (NCBI taxonomy): Eukaryota > Metazoa > Chordata > Actinopteri > Characiformes > Acestrorhamphidae > Astyanax > Astyanax mexicanus. The sequence goes on along the minus strand of NC_064424.1, from coordinate 31,737,280 downwards.
AATTCAGCAGGTCTCGCCGTTAAATTAATTCTTTAAAAAATATATTTTAAAGTCAAACGAGCGCTGGATGTTAATCTACACAGATTTCTCTCCTAAAAACGGTTTATCTAAATGAGTAAAACGCTTCAGTTTATGTACAGTAAGCTTCGATTTTCAATATTTTAGCTTGGTTAGCAGCTGTGCTAGCCGCAGATAGCAGCACTTAGCGATAGTAAAGTCCGTCTGACAATGCTACACTGTGTTCTGGTAAGCCAGGGCGCTATCAGCTACAGGTTCTTCCCACGTAGCTTGTTTTAACACGGTAAACACGCGAACTAGAGTCTAATATACTAACCCCTTAAAAAGGAATGCTAATACTGCTAATGCTGATGCTAATACTGCTCCAGCCTTGGTGCTGGAGAAACTTTACTGAAACTCCTGTATAACGCTGTACTTCAGTGGAGTGGCTTTACTGCTTCTTAAAACCTGACTGGTAGAATTCATACATAAGGCGCAACAGATTATAAGGTGCACTGTTAACTTTGGGGGAAAATTAAAGGATTTTTAAATTTAAAATGCGAAAAAATATGGCAAAAGGAAATGTAAAAGAAAATTGTTTCTGAGTTGGGATTGTATTTAATAATTCATTTTGGACACGGAATCTTTCATAGTGGATACTACATAATTCAGTTACTGTTTAATTAATACTAGATACTGATCAATGTGCAGAATATCATTACTTTTATCAATAATGCAATATAATATTATATATTATATAATATAATACAATTTAATATATTTATTGCTCTATAAACCAATACTATAATGAGTTCTACTTTTCTTTTAGCGCGTATTAGTGTGTGTGTTTCTTTGAGTGTGTGTTATGGCAGATGGTTTAGCATGTATAAACACACTTCTCAAGTGATAGAGTGTAAATACACACAAGTGTTTCAGAACTACACACTTCATTAAGACACAAAGCAGACCTGGTTGAGGCTCCACCCACAGTGGAGTCCAGCCAATCACCTTCTGGCCTTGCATTTAAAGCAAGTGCTTTTCGGGCCTTCTCCTTCGTTTATTTATGTTAATATAACGAGCTCATTAACGCTGGAAAACATGCGCACGGATGCCTCGCACACCGGCACGGCAAACACAAACAAACACATGAAAGATTAAATAAACAGCAGCGTTCTGAAGCCCTCGCTCGGTTCTCCAACACAGAGCCGCATCTGTGTGGATCTGCGTTAGAGTTTAAACTGCAGCTCAGCCGAACTTGAGTTTTATAAAAAGGTGTGACCAAGAGCATGACTTCACACACTGATCAGGAGAGCTGGGAACAATCTAACCTAACATTGGTTGTTTGACAGCCCAAACTTAGGTGAATGAGGTTTAACAGGACAATGCTTGTCCACATACTGCTGCTATCTCAGGATCTTGTCTTGATGATACAGATACTTCACCGTGGCTAACTGTGTTGCCAGACATATCCTTAAAAAAAATGTAAAATGGAAATTCATGAACTTTCAAGCTGTATGGGATGGATTCTTACAGGAAACTATTAGGAACCTCTACAACTCCATGCTGAGACTCCAGACATGTTGCATCACACTATTTCTGTGTGTGTAGCTATTTAAATATCATCATTTACGGACTATAAGGTGTACCTTATTATGCATAGCACACTATCAATGAACGTCTATTTTCTGGTCTATTTTCTGGTCTATTTTCATACATGTGGCACACTGTATTATGAGGAGCATTTTAAGCGACAATAATAAGGAACAAGGGTGTCACCATGTTTTTAATCTACACAGATATCTCTTCTCAAAACTGTTTATTTGGGTGAGTAAAGCACTTCTGTTTATTCACAGTAAACTTAAATTTCCAATATTTTCAACAGCGCGGTTAGCAGTAGTTAGCGTTTAGTGCTAGTAAATGCCACCCAACAGAGCTAGACTGAGGAATCCTGAGTGTTCCAGTTACCCAGAGAGCTATCAGCTAGTGTTTCATTCCACGTAGCTTGTCTTAACACGGGAATGACGCAGGCTACAGTCAAATATACTCACCTCTGAACTGTGAAAGCGCTAGCAATGAGGTTAGCGGCTAATGCTAATACTACTCCAGCCTCAGTGCTGGAGAAACTTTACTGAAACTCCTGAATAACACTGTACTTCAGCAGAGTGGCTGGTAAAATGTATACATAAGGCGCATTTGATTATACGGCTCACTGACGATGTTTGGGAAAATTAAAGGATTTTAAATTGCCGTATAGTGCAAAAAATACATTATGACTTAAGCCCATTTCTATTTTACCCCTTGGGCTTACTCCTCATGTGTAATTTCAATGTTTAGGGTCATTTTCCTCATAACAAGCATAAAAAGTATAGCTAGTAGTAAATCTCAGTAGATAGCTAGCTAGCTAACTTTCCCGTTCCACCTTAAAAGGTGCGACATATGGGAAAGGCTACAGCATTTAAGGTGGAACAGAAACATAAAATAAAATAAAAGGCTAATTTAAGCTCCTTATCACAGAGGAATAAAGGACTTGACAGAATTAATAACTACTGCACCACCTGCCCCCTTTCTGAAGACATACGATGCCCTAAAGATTACCAGTTAACCAGCAGCTAGGTTGCTGAACTTTAGCACTCCACTGCTGTATATCTGTATTGTGTGCATGAAGTTTTGTTTGATTGGGCCTAAGTGTTGTCTAGAGCAGTCTAATTTTTTATTTTTTATTCATTGTTCCTGGTAACATATAAATTTAGTTCTTATGAATAGCATTCCAACTGATTCCAATACTTCTTTCTGGTTGCAACTATTACTACTAATTTTTGATGATTATTGTATTTAGATAAGCACATTGTTTAGACACAGACTGGTCTGTAATGTACTGTACTATACAGATGCTTCTGGAATGAGCCGCAACACAGAACAGCCAATCAGAATAGATCTGAGACGGCTAAGCAGACAGACAGGACAGTGGGCTGTAACTGAGCATCCAGCCACTGCCTGGCAACCAGCCGGGTCAAAGGTCTAGACGGATGAACCCTCTGTCTCACACACACACACACACACACACACACACACACACACACACACACACACACAAACAGGTGAGCTGCGGGGGCAAGTGTGTGTGCGTGACGGTGCACTTAATTGGACACAGCACTGTGTCCTTTAAGGGTTCTCACAGCAGGTGTGTTCAATTGACTCACAAACACACACACACACACAAATACACACACACACACACACACACAAATACACACACACACAGGTTGAGAGCTCTCCCGCGTCGATGAGGGTTTATAAAAACTCAAGGCCGTGTTTGTTTGTCTGAAGTGTGTGTGTGTGTGTGTGTGTGTGCACAGCAACCCTCCTGTCAGTGTCTCCTTTGCTACACCATTCTCTCTCTCTCCGTCCACCGCTGTTGTTTCTCTTTCTCTCTCTCTCTCTCTCTCTTTTTCTTTCTCTATTTTCCTCTCTCTCTTTTGCAGCCCATTCTCTCCTTCCATTTATCTGCCTCTCTTTCTCTCTTTTCCTCTCTTGTCTTTGTTTTTCTCTCTGCAGTTCTCTTTTTCCATTCCTCCTTGTCTATCCCTTTCTCTCTCTCTCTGTTATTCCCTCTCTCCATCTCTTTCTCTCTCTCTTTCCATTTCCTGTATTTAGTTGTGGTCTGTCTGCTGTCTGTGATGCGCAGGGGTCACATGTGCTTTAAAGCCAGAAAAAGAGAGAAAGACAGACATGGAAATATAGAAAAAGAAAGAGAGAGAGAGAGACATAGAGAAACATAGAAAAAGAGAGAAAAACATAGAGAATTACATCAGCGTGTCACACACTCCCTAAAACTCCTGCATCATGAGCATGTGGTCGTTGTCAAGCCTCATAAGTTCTGCCTGGCAGTGTGTGTGTGTGTGTGTGTGTGTGTGTTCTTTTAGCTTCTTTTCTTTCTTTCGTCCCACTTTCCTTCCCCTCCCTGTCCTGCTCCAACAGTGACCCTCTAAAGCTGCATGACCACGGTGATCATCTCAAAGCCCCAGTTCTGCTCATCACCAGTCACCCGAGACCAGCACAATCAGGACAGTACACTGATAGCATGATGCTAACTGTAGAACATAGGCTTCCACTATAACTGTTAGCTGCATTAGCTTTTACGCTCCAGTGTAAATCTACAGAACCAGCCAGCTCATCCTGTTTAATCCATTTCATTTAGGGCAGTGATGAGAGGTGGGGGCGGGCAGGGTTACAGTGGCTTGCAAAAGTATTCATACCCCTTGAACACAAAGTAGCACAGGACATTGACTAGGCCATTCTAACATATTAATATTCTTTGATCTAAATAATTCCACTGTAGCTTTGGCTGTGTGTTTAGGGTCATTGTCTTGCCGGGAGGTGAATCTCCTTCCCAGTCTCAAGTCTTGTGCAGCTTCCAACAGGTTTTCTTCTAGGATTGCCTGTATTCATCTCCATCCATCTTTTCATCCACCTTGACAAACTTCTCTGTCCATTCAGACGAAAAGCATACTTACAGCATGATCTGCTTATGTCGTTCTTTCAACAATGTTTTCTTCTTGCCTCTCTCCATAAAAGCCAGATTTGTGGAGCACATGACTTATAGTTGTCCTTTTGACAGATTCTCCCACCTGAGCTGTGGATTTCTGCAGCTCCTCCAGAGTGACCATGGGCCTTTTGGCTGCTTCTCTGACTCTCCTTGCTAAATCTGTTAGTTTAGGTGGATGGCCATGTAGAATACTTTTTATATTTTTGAAAGATGGACTAAATAGTGCTCGTTGGGATGCTCAAAGCTTGGAATATTTATAGTCTTTAGAACTTATCCCTGCTAAACTGTCTGGTGACTTCCTTGGTCTAGTTTTCTCTAACAAACCACTAAGGCCTTCATACAATTGATTGCACAGAATTTTATTTAGAGGTTTTAGAGTAAATGTGGCCCAGTACTTTTGTACATCACACTTTTTAGATTAATACTTGATTAACAATTTAAAAACTTTCCTCTTCACAATGATATGCTACTTTGTGTTTTTCTATTACTTAAAATCTCAATGAAATACATTTAAGTTTGTGGTTGTAAGGAGGCAAAATATGAAAAAGTTTAAGGCGTATGAATACTTTTCAAACCACTGTATATCTAGCTGTATATAGCTATTGCTTTAAGGTGTGGGTTAAACTTGCGCTCCTACCATGAGGGAGTGTCTGTTGGAGGACAGCAGGCCGGTGCCGTATCCCGCCCCCAGGCCCCCCATGGCCCCGTTGTGTGAGTGTGAAGGTGCGATGAGGCTGTGCAGGTCAGCGTGGCCGGAGGACATGGCCGTGGACGGGCCGACTGCGTGCCTCTGCAGGACGTGGATGGCATCGTCCAACCGCTCCAGCCTGTCCTCTATACGACTTTGCTGCAGAGAGAGATAAAAAGAGAGTCATTAATCGATCGATTGATTGGTTGATTGATAGGTTTGATTGTCAATAAAGCACATTTCAAAAAATGAAACTTACCAGCGAGTGCAAGGGGGCTTCATAGTTGGGGGACGATGGTCCCTGACCGTTTCTGGACCACACTGCTGAACTGGCAGCTAAAGAAGAGAAGAGATTCATGTTAAGGGGGATTTTGTTTAGGCAGCTCTAATTAAGGCAGCTCTTATTAAAGCAGAACTTATTAAGGCAACTCTTACTAAGACAGCTCTTACTAAGGCAGCTTTTATAAAGGCAGCTCTTACTAAGGCAGCTTTTATTAAGGCAGCTCTTACTAAGGCAGCTTTTATTAAGGCAGCTCTTACTAAGGCAGCTCTTACTAAGACAGCTCTTACTAAGGCAGCTTTTATTAAGGCAGCTCTTACTAAGGCAGCTTTTATTAAGGCAGCTCTTACTAAGGCAGCTTTTATTAAGGCAGCTCTTACTAAGGCAGCTTTTATTAAGGCAGCTCTTACTAAGGCAGCTTTAATTAGGCAGCACTTACTAAGGCAGCTCTTACTAAGGCAGCTCATAATAAGGCAGCTCTAATTCAGGCAGCTTTTACTAATACAGCTCTAAATAAGGCAGATTTTTTGAAGGCAGCTCTTATTAAAGCAGTTCTAATTAAGGCAGCTCTTACTAAGACAGCTCTTACTAAGGCAGCTTTTATTAAGGCAGCTCTTACTAAGGCAGCTTTTATTAAAGCAGCTCTTACTAAGGCAGCTTTAATTAGGCAGCACTTACTAAGGCAGCTCTTACTAAGGCAGCTCATAATAAGGCAGCTCTAATTCAGGCAGCTTTTACTAATACAGCTCTAAATAAGGCAGATTTTTTGAAGGCAGCTCTTATTAAAGCAGTTCTAATTAAGGCAGCTCTTACTAAGACAGCTCTTACTAAGGCAGCTTTTATTAAGGCAGCTCTTACTAAGGCAGCTTTTATTAAGGCAGCTCTTACTAAGGCAGCTTTAATTAGGCAGCACTTACTAAGGCAGCTCTTACTAAGGCAGCTCATAATAAGGCAGCTCTAATTAAGGCAGCTTTTACTAATACAGCTCTAAATAAGGCAGATTTTTTTAAGGCAGCTCTTATTAAAGCAGTTCTAATTAAGGCAGCTCTTATTCAACCAGATATTAGTAAGGGAGCTCTTACTAAGACAACTCTTCCTAAGACAGCTCTTAAAAGGCAGTTTTTACAAAGGCAGCTCTTACTAAGGCAGCTTTTATTAAGGCAGCTCTTACTAAGGCAGCTCTTAATAAGGCAGATTTTATGAAGGTAGCTCTTATTAAAGCAGTTCTAATTAAGACATATAAATATAAATATACAAATATAAGTAAGGGAGCTCTTACTAAGGCAACTCTTAATAACACAGCTCTTAATAAGGCAGCTTTTTAAAATCATCTTTAATTAAGGCTCTCGTTAAGGTGGCTCGTGTTTAGGTGACTTTCGCTAAAGAAACTTAAGTTAATTTGGTTTACATTAAGGAAACATCTCTTGTAAATTAAGATGTAAGATGTTTTTTCTTAAGATGACTCTTTTTTAAGGACACTTTATCTTATTAAGGCAGCTCCTTCAATACGATGGGGACTTTTTAAGACAATTCTTCCTTACTAAGGTGGATTTGTATTGATGCCTTTTTTAAGTAGATCTTATTTACTAGCATACTAAGGTGGCACTAGTTAAGGTGGCCTTAGCTAAGGTGACTCATGTTAAGGTGGTCTTTTTTTGTTAAGGCGGCTATCAGTAACGCAACATTTTTATTAAGGTGGCTCTTATTAAGGTAGCTTCTGTTAAGGTGGCCGTTTCTCATTTAGGTGTCTCTCGTTATAGAGGCTGTCATTAGGATGTGGACCAGCTGAGGATCACACAGCCAATTAAAAACAGGGATGCAAGTGCATTCATTCATCCCTCGCTTTTCTTTTTACATGACCCCTCTTTTTCTCTCTCATTCTCTTTTTTCCTCTCGCTCTCTCTCTCTTTCTCTCTGTCTCTGCTCGCCCCCTTTTCTTCATTACGAATATTACACCTAATTACGTTGTTTTTATTGTCCTCTTTTATGGATATGCAGGGTTTTTGCAGTCCCCCACACCCTTTTTTATCAAGTCTCATTTCCATATGCTAATTAGCATATAATTACATCCGCATTCATGTGCAAATGCAGCCTCCGACTCCGACGCGAGAGGAAAAAAAAAACATATATGCGGCGTATATGTGCATTAAATTGCTCGCTTAAAGTTGATTGTGTTGGGTTTAAATATCAATTTGCAGTTGTCTGTATTAATAAGCGTCATTGTAATTGATTTAACGTCTAATAACCTTTACTGTGCGCTAACGAACACTTTGATAAACACTAATTAGGTGATGGTCGCAGGCCGTTTCCCAGGCCTCTTTAGTAACAGTGCACTCACGCGCACACACTCAGGCACAGTGAAGTCGTTCGGGGCGCAGTGTGTTCGTAATTAAGCGGACGCGGGGACACATGAAACGAATCGGGCGGCGGCGGCAGAATTAAAGCACAACTTTAAACAGGCTAACGCTAACGCTAACGAAGGCCCTCTCCGTCTGCATCTGCACTCGCTAATTGGCAAACAGGAGGGGGACGCAACAGCTGTATCTGTGAGAGTGAGTGAGTGAGTGTGTGAGTGTGTGTGTGTGTGTGTGTGTGTGTGAGTGGTGGGAAGGGAGGGAGTTGCCGTGGGAACAGGTCGCTATAGAGGAGTCTCTCAGGCCTGATGATTCGAGTTACAGGATCTTGGCACCAAGTTTTTTTCGGGCGCCATCTTGCTGCCACGCTGAAGTTGGTGGAAACAGCTGCCGCGCTTTCGCTCTCACTCTCTCTCTCACTCTGTCTCTCTTTCTCTCTCTCTAACTGTCTCTCTCTCTCGTTCCCTTTCTGTTTATATTTTTTCCTACTCAGGCTTCCTCTATATATCTTTACCTTATTTTGCAGATTCTTTCCTTCTTGTTTGTTCCACTCTTTTTCTTAGTTTCTTTCTCTCTTTCTTTCTTTCCCTTTTATCGATTCCTTTTTTCCAATCTATTCTTAGTCTCTGGCTTTCTTTCCATATAGTCCTTCCTCTTGTTCTCCATCTCTTAATTTATTTCCTCTATCTTTAAATTCTGCCCTCTTTCTGCCCTATTTCTATCTATCCATCCATCTCTCCAGTCAATCTCCATCTCACTATTTTTTCTGCTGTTTATATCTGTTAATGTTTTTTTTTATAAATTTCACTGATAAAAAAATCTATTTTTTGCTACTCTGGCCTCCTCTATATATCTTTACCTTATTTCACTTATTCTTTCTTTCTTTCTTTTTTCTTTTCCTATCTTCCTTAACCTTTTCTTTCATCTTCATTGATTCCTTTTTCATTCCACTCTATTTATTAGTTTCTTTCTTTCTTTCATTCCCTCTATTCCTTACTCTTTCTTCTCCATCTCTTTATCTATCTAACTCTTTATTTCTTTCATCTCTCTGTGTATCTCTCTTCATCTTCACATTCTATCTATCTATCTATCTATCTATCTATCTATCTATCTATCTATCTATCTATCTATCTATCTATCTATCTATTCATCCATCCATCCATCCATCCATCTATCCAGTCTATCTCTAACTCACTATTTTTCTGCTCACTCTTCTGTCTTTATCTGTCTATCTTTTTTTATTTATTTTGCCCCTTTTCCCTCTTTTCATCTTTTTTCTGTATCTTTCTCTACCGTATATTTTCCATCCCTCTTTCTCTCTCCCTCTGTCTCTCTTTCTCTCTCTTCCTCTCTCTCTCCCAGGGGTATGAGATGCCTTTAAGGGGTCTTTTGTTCAATCATTTAGAATCAGGAGGAAGCACACACACACACACACACACACACACACACACACACACAGAGCACTGAGCACAAGCACTGAGTTACTTACCTGTGAGAGAGGGTGGGGATCCCACTGGAGTGGAGGGGTTAGAGGAGAAGCTGTTGTTGGTGTGATCAGGGGAGTAGATCTGTAACGATAACACACACACACACCTGTGTTAAATGAGCAAACACACACACACAAACACACACATCTAATCTAAGCATGCATATTAATGTTAAACATCTCAGCTGAAGCCCCCTGAGGAGGCTTAATCCAGGAATTAGTGAGTCAGTGTGTGTGTGTAAATGTGTGTGTGTGCGTGAGAGCATGCTCCTGGCCCTGAGCACCTCTTAATTCATTCATGAGCATTTGAATCTGTGTATTAATGTTTGAGAGAGAGTGTGTGTGTATGTGTGTGTGTGTAAGTGTGTGTGTGTGTGTGTTTACAGTATTTGCTGCCCCCTTTTTATCCAAACTGCTGACCTCTGGTGTTTTTTGAAGAGAAATTTGATTATTTGACAGTCCACCCACATTAACGTGCCACACACACACATACACACACTACGCACACACACGTACATACACACATGCACTTACACACACACACACACACACTCACGCACAACTAATTACATCGCTGAGCGTTCCGTCCTTCGTAAGCAAAACTAAACACACATTTAATCACCTTTCAATTACCCAGCCCTCCACAGACGCACCCCAGAGAAACGCTAACCAGCCGGAAAGCGCCGCAAACAAACACGCAGCCCGGGACCCTCCGCCGCAGCCCCCCACCAGCCCCCGCCTCATAACGACACCTGAACACTAGGGGCTAATGTTAGCTAATGAGCTAAGAATGCAAACTGATTAGCTCCAAGTGAAGACGGGAGCGGAGACTGTAGCGCCACGTCAGCAACAAGAGATTAGCACAGCCAGAACTACACTTCCCATAATGCAATTCAATGTAAAGTAACAGACTTTTAATATGCATCACATCTATACGTAAAAAAAAGTAAAATCTTGAAACATCGTGGAACATACAAAAACATGTTCATGAGCTAGCATTAGCTTAGCTTAGCTTAGCATGCTACAAAGAATCCCATAGGGGATCCAGTATATGAGACCCGAAAGGGTATCACTTTAAAATAGGGCTCCTTTATAAATAAGGAGTTTATTAATGGCTATTAATTAAGTTGTAAATACTTTAAAAACATTAACAAGCACTTAAAACACAATAAATAGAAAGAACAACAGTGAAAATAGCTTTTTTTAACATATCAGATAAAATAATAAAGAAAGTCAGTTTAGTTATTATAGTTAAAGTTATATTAGAATAGAATGTTAGATCTAAAGTTTAACAGTATAAACGAATGTGGAATCACCCCCTGGTGCATGACAAGCCACTGTTGCCCTTCCTATTTATGTGTTGTAACTGCTTATTAAAGGTTTATAACCTAATTAATAACCATTAATAAACTCTTTATAAGCTATTTATAAACACTTTATAAAGGAGCTTTATTTTGAAAGTGGTACCCCCAAAAGTCCTGTGACACTTGCTCATACATTGTTTCTAACATCTAGTTTCCACTTTCTACTACATTCTAAACATAAAAAGAGAAATTTACTCCTGGAACCCCTGAGAAACGTATCCCATTCAGATAGGGCTTTTGTTGTTTTATCAAGATTCCTGAACCAGGCTATTCAAACTAGTATGGTCTCAAATAAAAAAAAAAAAATTAAATAAACTTTTTGATCAGATGAAAGCTGGAAACTAGCATGAGCACTCTTAGTCACCCTGTTAACCATGTTAGCTCTTTTAGGCACTAGCAGCTCTTTTACTTTACACTGTTCTGCAAGTAAATTGTAGCAAGGCGGCAAATTTGTTTCATACCTGGCTAGATTTGATTAGCATTATAAGGCACACTTAAAATCTTTTAAATCCTTCAATTTTTCCCAAAAATCTTCAATGCGCCTTTTAATCAAGTGCGCCTTATGTATGAATTTTACCAGTCAGGTTGTAAGAAGCAGTAAAACCACTCAGCTGAAGTACAGCATCATACAGGAGTTTCAGTGAAGTTTCTCCAGCGGCGTTAGCATTAGCTACACAGGACGAAGCTGATAGCGCATGGGTTACCGCAACACTTAGGGTTCCTCAGTCTTTCGGGCAGCATTTACTAGCGCTAACCAGGGCTGGCTAGCACTGGCAACCGGGGCTAGTGCTCACCCTTGGAAAAACACTGTATTTCTAAGCTTACTGTAAATAAACGAAAGAGACGTTCGTTGATAGTGCACTTTATAATTCGAAAAATATTAGCGGTTTAAGAGTCTGAACGTACTGGGAGATTACCAGTTTGGCCAATTCAGGCCTACTCACTCACCGAAGCCAGGGCTTTTCCTAAAGCGTCCCCCGTTTGTGAGCTGCTTGCTGCCCCACTCGGCGCCCGGTTAGCTGCACAAAAAACACAACAAGAAAATATTAGTACTTTGGCCTGTGGAGAGTATATTATAATTCACAAAAAATCATTTTAATCCAGTATGAAATTGCATCATATTAATAACTGCAGTGATTATAATTCAAAAAGAAGATGCAATGTGTGTTTTATTACATTTTACCAGTAATAACCGTGCAGTGAATATTTCCCTATATGGCTCTACAGTGCGTGTAGTAATATGCAGTAAGTAATAAGTGTGGAATGATTATAATCCAGTATGAAATTGTGATGTGTGCAATTCTTACAATCGTACAGCACTGTGCAATACATTTTATCCAGTAATGACAGTAATGATTACGTATAGGAATTATAATAATCCAGTATGAATTTGTCATTTTTACAGTCTGACAGTAATGACTGTGGGATGATTGCAGTAACCCAGTATGAATCTATAGAGTGTGCAGTTCTTGAATACAATCCAGTATGTATGGGTTGTGCAGTGTTAACATACTAACAGGAATCACTGTGATTTTATTTTAGTATGAATCTGCAGGGTGTGTAGTTTTTGCAGCCTGACAGAAAATATCTGTGAGATGGTTATAATCCAGTATGAATTTGGAGCGTGTACTGCAGGCTGTATACAATCAATCCTTTATCATATCAGTGTTTTAATATTGGATTAAATCCTGTCTACAAAAATAGAGACTGTTGGTGGAGTGAATAGAGATGAACCTTCTATTGATACCACTGATTTCAGGAAATATGGTGGAGAAACAAGTGTCCACATACATATAAACACAGAGTGTATCTCAGAAAAAGAAACAGCAAAGTGTGTAGAGTCGTGTGTGTGTGTGTGTGTATATCCTGCCCCCGCTGACATGCTAGTTGCCCATCTCTTATGACAGTCTCGGCCGTGCAGCTCCAGATGGGGAATTCACGCATTACAGACAACTTACTCTGCATTTCCTTACACACACACACACACACACTATGCCTTAAAGCTGAAACGTGACCTCATTCCTCCAACTTCAGTTTCTTCAAAACTTCATACACACACACTAACCCAATCTCTCTCTCACTCATTAAGTACAAGGTAGGTGTTTCTAATAAAGTGGCCAGTGAGTGAAAACATAAGGTAGTAAGATAATAAGTGTTTCTAATAAAGTGGCCAGAGAGTGGAAGCACAAGGTAGAGTAAGATAGTAGGTGTTTCTAATAAAGTGGCCAGTGAGCGAAAACACACGGTAGTAAGATAATAGGTGTTTCTAATAAAGTGGCCAGTGAGTGGAAGCACAAGGTAGAGTAAGATAGTAGGTGTTTTTAACAAAGTGGCCAGTGAGTAAAAACACAAGGTAGTAAGATAGATAATAGGTGTTTCTAATAAAATGGCCAGAGAGTTGAAGCACAAGGTAGTAAAAAAAAGTAAGTGTTTCTAATAAAGTGGCCAGTGAGTGAAAGAACAAGGTAGTAAGATAGTAGGTGTTTCTAATAAAGTGGCCAGTGAGTGGAAGTACAAAGTAGTAAGATGGTAGTTGTTTCTAATAAAGTGGCCAGTGAGTGAAAGCAAAAGTTAGTACGATAGTAGGTGTTTCTAATAAAATGGCCAGAGAGTAAAAACACAAGGTAGTAAGTAGGTGTTTCTGATAAAGTGGCCAGTAAACGTGCACTCTTTCTGTTTTTAAATGCGTCTCCTGCAGACTTTTACAGGAAACAGTAATAACACAGAAACACACAGGCTGATCTCCTGCAGCGAATGCTGACCCGCCACTCCGGGATTCACTTTAGTGTCTGTTATTCCAGTGTGGACCAGTTTAAGAGTGAAACTGGACAAGAATGCGGCCATGCTCTTTAAGTAAATAAACAAGTATCAAATTGGTCTGTTTCATATTGTGCGGTTATTTATTTTAAAGAGCTGGAGGAGGCTCGGAGCATATGGAAGCGTGTCTGTGAGAAAGAAAAGAGATAAAGACGGAAAAGAAACATTCCTAACCACTTTAAAAAAGCAGCCTTCCTTCTTTGAAAAGTGATAGTTTGTCTATTCTTCCTTTCTGTTTTCTCTTTATCTATCTCTTTTGCATGTATCGAGATGTTCTGTTCCGCAGAGCCGATACCTTTAGCCAAAGAGCTCTGTTTACACCAGACAGACAGCTATCTTGTGTAAGTAACTATAGATTTAAATCGGACCTTAAATATACACTTGGGAAGCACGGTTTGACAAGGCAGCTCAACTCGGCAGAACACCAGTCGAAGCGAGCGCCGTTCATGTCGGATTTTATGAAGCGTGTCTGTGAGAAACAAAAGAGATAAAGATGGAAAAGAAACATTCCTAACCACTTTAATAAAAGCAGCCTTCCTTCTTTGAAAAGTTTGTCTATCCTTCCTTTCTGTTTTCTCTTTATCTATCTCTTTCGCGTGTATCGAGATGTTCTGTTCCGCAGAGCCGATACCTTCAGCTGAAGAGCTCTGTTTACACCAGCTAGTTAATGGTAGCTATCTTGTGTAAGTAACTATAGGTTTAAATCGGATTTCCGGTGGATTCCTAGTTTTACCAAGGACTTAAATATACACTTGGGAAGCGCGGTTTGACAAGGCAGCTCAACTCGACAGAACACCAGTCAAAGCAAGCGCCGTTCATGGGAGATTTTATGATATAGAGCGGTCTCTGGGTCTTCGACGTGGTGAAACTGCCCAAGCACTGAATCACTAAGTCTGAGGTAAGAGTTTAGTAGTTTTAGTTAAGCTGAAAGAAACGTTATCAATGCAGCGGGGAAGGCAGGTCATGTTCCATGCTGCGGTACTGTTAGCCAATCAGAGGCAGAATATTTGCATGTATGAATATTCATGAGCAAGAGCCAAATTCTTACTTTCTTTAGAGACCTCTAACTCAGTGATCTAAAGCAGGGCTAAACAGAAACACCTGTAATTCATTCATACTAGAAACCAAAACTAGACAGTTTAAAATGAATGAAAAAACGATGGAATGAGAACTTTAATAAGTTCCCCAATGGTGGAACAAACTACCTTCCACTACCAGATCAGGAGAATCTCTCGCTATCTTTAATAAACTCCTGAAGACAGAGCTCTTCAAAGAGCACCTACTCTCCTAACACCTCTAACTAACTACCTTCTACTACCAGATCAGGAGAATCTCTCACTATCTTTAATAAACTCCTGAAGACAGAGCTCTTCAAAGAGCAGTTACTCTCTTAACACCTCTAACACACTAACCTAACTACTTCTAACCTCATTTCCTTCTTCCCTTCGACCTCCTTTAGTCCCTATCTAAAGATGTTTTTACCTTTAACTTCTATTACTTTTATACTTCACTATTGTAAGTCGCTTTGGACAAAAGCGTCTGTTAAATGTAATGTAATGTAATAACTGGCCAAACTGTTGTAATCATGTATTTGAACCATAGCAGTGTTAGTAACAGGACAGTTTACATTAATGAACTTTTCACGTACAGCAAAACAACATCGCGCTCATTTGCATAAAAAAATAACATAATTCCTGCAGCATCTATCACTCCATCAGCTGATCTTAACTGATCCAATCTGATCTGATCTGACCTGAACTGATGAGATGCTATCTATCAGGTGGCTCGAGGTGCTGCTAGTGTATTAATACAACCAGCAGAAACGGGAGCTCTGAAATTAAGCCGCAGCATTAGGGCGACAAGCGCAGCTTATCTTGATATCAGACTCAAAATCAGAGCTGTGATCTGTCTGAAAATGAAAAACACAGCACTTAGCCATACCTCTCTCTCTCACTGAGCAGCTAAACATATCTGATTAGCACCCAGTTTGCACCAAAACAAAAAAAAAAATACCACACACTTAAGTATATTAGTATACTTGTATGCTGTGGACATTGTTATGTCCTCAACCAGCACCACACCAGTATAAACCATTTTATACTGTATTGTAAACACTGGTGACACACCACACTAGCACCAAAACAGCACTTTTACACTGGAAAACCAGTATGAACCAGCACATGACATCAGACCAGTATAAACTAGCTAATTATGTGTTTTAAACACTGGTACAGTAGATAACAAGCATCAGACCAGTAAAAACTAGCTAATTATGTGTTTTAAACACTGGTACAGTGGATGACCAGCATCAGACCAGTAAAAACTAGCTAATTATGTGTTTTAAACACTGGTACAGTGGTCACCCTGGCCAGACTGGTATAGGTTAAGTATAGGTATAGGTAAAATGTTGATATAAGTCTACTAGTACTAGGCCAGTATAAACCACTTTAAGGTGTGCTGTGAGCATTGATACAGTGGTAAACCAGTACTAGGCCAGTATAATCCAGTTTAAGATGTGCTGTGAACATTGGTACAGTGGTAAAGCAGCACTAGGCCAGTATAAACCAGTTCAAGATGTGCTGTGAGCATTGGTACAGTGGTGAACCAGTACTAGGCCAGTATAAACCATTTTAAGATGTGTTGTGTGCATTGGTACAGTGGTAAACCAGTACTAGGCCAGTATAAACCAGTTAAAGATGTGCTGTGAACATTTGTACAGTGGTAAACCAGTAATATGCCAGTATAAACCAGTTTAAGATGTGCTGTGAGCATTGATACAGTGGTAAACCAGTACTAGGCCAGTATAAACCATTTTAAGATGTGCTGTGAACATTGGTACAGTGGCCATCCATCAAAAGACCAGTATAAGACAGATTGAATGTTACTGTGGGATCAGTATACTGTGTTTTGAAAGCTGGTATCGTTGTTAATTATCCGCACAATGAAGTGCTGAATATTGCTATATATATATTCTAAATATCTCAACAAATTTAAATCTGTTACATCTGTTTATCTACATGAACCAGGGAGGCTAAAGACATTCCAACACTCACCCATAACACTGTCTGTTCCATTCGTGGTGGCTGTGCAGGAGGCGGTGCTGTAGTGATTTGTTCCGCTGTTGCGATGGAAAGTGGACATCGGTGGAAGACTGGGGTTGATTTCCGCCGAGGAATGTGACGGGTAACTCTGTGAGTGAGCAGACTAACCAATATTACAACAGTCAGACTAATATATCCTGTTTTTTGAGAGAGTTTATAGATTAATATTACAGAGTCTAGAGTATATTAGTGTTTATTGAGGGTGTTTATAGATTAATATTACAGAGTCTAGAGTATTGTAGTGTTTATTGAGGGTGTTTATAGATTAATATCACAGAGTCTAGTGTATTGTAGTGTTTATTGAGGGTGTTTATAGATTAATACCACAGAGTCTAGTGTATTGTAGTGTTTATTGAGGGTGTTTATAGATTAATATCACAGAGTCTAGAGTATTGTAGTGTTTATTGAGGGTGTTTATAGATTAATGTCTCCTATGCTTGTGTATAAGAGTGTTTATTAAAGTTGTTTATGGAATAATATATCTTATTCTAGTGTATAGAAGTGTTTAATGAGAGTGTTTATGGACTAATATCTCATATTCTAGTGCATCAGAGTGTTTATTAGAGATGTTTATGGACTTATATATCATATTCCAGCATATATGATATGATGTACTAATAGCTCTTATTCTAATGTATAGGAGTGCTTATTGAGAGGCATTTATGGACTAATATCTTGTATTCTAGTGTATATGAGTGTTTATTGATTGTGTTTATGGATTAATATCTAATTCTTTTGTATAGGAGTGTTAATTGAGGGTATATATGGACTAATATATTATATTCTAGTGTATAGGAGAGTTTATTGAGGGTGTTCCTAGACTAATATCACATAGTCTAGTGTATAGGAATGATTATTGAGGGTGTTTTTAGACTTACATCTTCTATTCTAGTGTATAGAAGTGTTTATTGAGGGTGTTTATAGACTAATATCTCATATTCTAGTGTATAGGAATGTTTACTGAGTGTGTTTATGGAGTAATATCTCTTATTCTAGTGTGTATGAGTGTTTATTGAGGGTGTTTATAGATTAATATCTCATACTCTAGTGTAAAGAAGTGTTTATTGAGGGTGTTTATGGAGTAATATATCTTATTCTAGTGTCCAGGAGTGTTTATTGAGGGTGTTTATAGACTAATATCTCATATTCTAGCGTATAGGAATGTTCATTGAGCGTGTTTATGGAGTAATATCTCTTATTCTAGTGTCTTGGAGTGTTTATTGAAGGTGTTTATGGAGTAATATATCTTATTATAGTGTCCAGGAGTGTTTTTTGAGGGTGTTTATGGAGTAATATATCTTATTCTAGTGTCCAGGAGTGTTTATTGAGGGTGTTTATAGACTAATATCTCATATTCTAGCGTATAGGAATGTTCATTGAGCGTGTTTACGGAGTAATATCTCTTATTCTAGTGTGTATGAGTGTTTATTGAGGCTGTTTATAGACTAATATCTTATATTCTAGTGTATAGAAGTGTTTATTGAGGGTGTTTATAGACTTATATCTCATATTCTAGTGTATAGGAATGTTTACTGAGTGTGTTTATGGAGTAATATCTCTTATACTAGTGTATAGAAGTGTTTATTGATGGTGTTTATAGACTAATATCTCATATTCTAGTCTATAGGAATGTTTATTGATTGTGTTTATGGAGTAATATATCTTATTCTAGTGTCTTGGAGTGTTTATTGAGTGTTTTTATGGAGTAATATCTCTTATTCTAGTGTCTTGGAGTGTTTATTGAGTGTTTTATGGAGTAATATCTCTTATTCTAGTGTCTTGGAGTGTTTATTGAGTGTTTTTATGGAGTAATATATCTTATTCTAGTGTCTAGAAGTGTTTATTGAGGGTGTTTATAGACTAATATCACATAGTCTAGTGTATAGGAATGATTATTGAGGGTGTTTTTAGATTATATCTTCTATTCTAGTGTATAGGAGTGTTTATTGAGGGTGTTTATAGACTAATATCTCTTACTCTCGTGTATAAAAACATTTATTGAGGGTGTTTATGGAATAATATCTCTTATTCTAGTGTATAGGAATGTTTATTGGGGGAGTTTACGGACTAATATCTCTTATTCTAAAGAAGTAAAGGAATGTTTAATTATGTTGTTTATGACTATTATTGAAAAACATGAACAAAGATGTAATAAAGCAGGAATAAAAGACTCACAAGTCTCTCATGTGGGTGCAGGCCACAGTAGCTGCTGCTTTGGGGGCCATGTGAGGAATTTCCCAGCATGCCACTGTAGCTTGGCTGGTTCATGCCACTGGAGGAGCTCCATGGATCTGTACTGTGGTGACCATCTGAGAGAGAGAGAGACATGACAGTGTGTTTTAGTATTGTGATGTTTTATACTCTGTGTATATCTGTGTGTGTGTGCGTGTGTGTGTGTGTGTTTGACCTGGCATAAAGAAGGAACTGGGGAAGCTGCCGCTGGGTGCTTTCGAGGACGGGTACCCCGGCGAGTCCCGGTTATAATCGGCAGTGCTGGCAGGCGGTGCGTACACCTGCAAAACACAGATACAGGATGGTCAGAAGTCGACACTACATTTCCCAGAATGCATAACCCACAATGCAATTCTATATCTCAGATTTATACAATTAATGCTGGAAAATACTTTCTCAGGAAATAACAGTCAGAATTAGGAACTACATATTCATGCATGCATCAGTCAAAAGTGTTGGACTAAACATCCCAGAATGCAATAGTCAGAGTTAGGAACTAAATATTCTAGAATACATCTGTTAATACTAAAATTAAATTAAATATGCATCCTACAGTGCAAAAGTCCAGATAGGACAATACATAGGCCTGTATATTCAGTAATGCTACAGATGAAACTACAGAAATTATATATTCCAAAATGCATATACATCCTATAGTTTAGGGTTCACCAATCATATCCATAAAGAGCTGATGTGGCTGCAGTTTTCATTTCCAACCAATCAGAAGCACACCCTGTATAGGTAACCACTTGTTTGCTGGAATGAAAATCTGCAGCCACACCAGCCCACTCTGGATAAGACTGGTGACCCATGCTATAGGGTGACAGTCAGGATTATGGAATATGGCTATTAATCCCTATTATTGGAAATACCTGGAAATATTTATAAGAGTGTAAGAGTGGTTTATGTTTAAGTAAAATGAACGTTGTTTTATTCTATAAACTACGGACAACATTTCTCCCAAATTCTCTCCAAATAAAAATATTCTCATTTAGAGCATTTATTTGCAGACAATAACCTCAAATAATGCAAAGAAAACAAGTTCATATTCATAAAGTTTTAAGAGTCCAGAAATCAACATTTGTTGGAATAACACTGTTTTTTAATCACAGTTTTCATGCATCTTGGCATGTTCTCCTCCACCAGTCTTACACACTGCTTTTGGATAACTTTATGCCACTTCTGGTGCTAAAATTTAAGCATTTCAGCTTGGTTTGATGGCTTGTGATCATCCATCTTTCTTCTGATTTTATTCCAGAGGTTTTCAATTTTCGATTTGGTAAAATCAATGAAACTTATTTTTAAGTGGTCTCTAATTTTTTTCCAGAGCTGTATATTGTCCTTCAAAAACACCAAATTACATTAGAACACTGTGAGTAAACACAAAAAAGTAAAAAGAGCTGTACATATCTTACAGTAAACAGTTGTGTATATTAGTGTGTGTGTGTGTGTAACAGAGTATATGTGTGTGTGTGTGTGTGTGTGTGTGTGTGCATGTGTGTGTGTGTGTTATGGGTTAATGGTGGGCGCTGAGAGATGGAGGCGTTTTATGGAGACGCAGAAACTCCAACACAGCTGGACTTCTTCCCTTTCCCACACACACACACACCAATGCCTGCAAATAACATTAGGCTCAGATCATGGGAGATACCTCAGAAGAGAGAAAGAGAGATATGCTCATCGATGGGGTTCCACCAATCAGATGCTTTGACATACCTATGCTAAATGAAATACGCTGATATTGAAGATATCATCATCTAAACATGAGTCTATAGTGTTTATTTAATTCAAAGAAATGAGCTTTTCATGTGTAATTCAATTGCATTAAAACTTCCATCCATACGCAATGTATGATCTAGCAAAAACTCTCACAGCTTTCCTATTGGCTCCTGGCACCAACTATTTGCCTACGGGGCATAACTTCACCCTGTGCTTACCATTAGTGTGTAGTCTTTCCCTGTGCTACCCTCAACAAAGCAAAAAATATTTGCTGGCCTGTGCGCTCAAGGCTGTTAGAGCAAGCTAACCCCTTTTCTTTCAGTTATTTACTAATATAAAATTATGATTATTACACAAAATCTAATTACTTTTATTTAAAGCATTTAAAGGTAATAGATCAAGCTTCATCTCTCTAGATCCAAAACTCTACAGTGTTTAGTTCTTTTGGCCTATTCACATTAGAAGGGCTGTCCCAATACTTATGGCCACACAGCACAGCAGCAGATCACACACTCAAACACACACGTCTTTGTCCCGCTTAATTGGACGGGAGGAAGGGACAATCCTTTGACCAGCAAGCGTCTGGTCAGTATCATGCCTTCTATTTCCAGCTAAGGGGTGACATCATTCCCTCCAGCGTGCGCACACACACACACACACACACACATCTGGTCGAAGGGCTTGGCACGCAAGGCCTCTGCAGGGAGCAGTTAGAGCCGAGTGAGTAACAGACAGGTTCCAGGAGACGGTTATAACCTGCAGCTCGCTGCAGCCACTAGCCTAATGTAGCTTACTAATGGGAGCTGCTTATGGACACCAATTAGCACGGTGCCTAAATCATCACACACTCTCACTCTCCTACAGTCACGTGCAGATCTTTAGTAATGATTTAGTAATAAGATAACATGATGCTATAACTGGTGCTCTATAAGGTTTGATTACTTTTTAGTGCCATAAAAACTTTAAACTATCACTTTAATATTAAGAAGAGAAAGATAGAAAGAGAAGAAAGAAGAAAAAAACAAAAGAGAGGGTTAAAGAGAAAGAATGAGAACAAGGAAGTTAGAAAGAAAAAAGAGAGACTCTGAGAGAGTGAGATCAAAAGAAGGAGAAAAGTAAAAAAAGAACATGAGGGAAGAGAGGGAGAAAAGAAATAAGATGAGAGAAAGAAAACAGTACAAAAAGAGAAAGGAGTGAAAGAGAGAGACAGAGAGTGAGGCAAAAAATGAACCAAAAACAAGACAAGGAAAAAACAAGAAAAAGCAACAGAGGAGAGATAGATGAGAGACAGACTAAGAAAAAGAAGAGACAATGCTTAAGTGATAAACAGAGCAAAGACAGAAAAAGAGTAAAAAAGTAAGGAAGGCAAGAAAAAAAGAAAGGCAAAAGAAAGAGAGATGGAGATAGCGAGACAAATGAAGATGAGAGAAGTGAAAGTGCAAAAAGTGCGAGAAAGAACAGAAAAAGGGATTAAAAAAGTATGAGAAGAGTGAAAAGAGAAAGAGAGGCATGAGAATATTAGAAAAATCAAATCAGGAGAGATAGAGAGAAAAAGAAAGAAGTGAGAGAGTGAATGAAAAGTAAGAGATTGAAAAAGAGATAAAAGAAAGAGGGACAAACAATACTACAAGAGACAGAGGGAGGAGAAAGAGTGAGAGAAAGAATAAAGAAGTGAGAGAAAGAGAATGAAAAGTGAGAGATCAAAAAAGAGATGAAAGGAAGAGAGAGAAACAACAATAAGAGACAGACAGAGAGAGAAAGAATGGAGAGAGAGAAAGAAAGAGAGAGAAACAGAGGGAGAGCGAGAGATAAAACGAGAGAGACAGAGAGAGACTGAGACAGAGAAAGAGAGAGAGAGAGAGAGAGAGACAATCCGGAAGGAAGTTCCACCCAGAACCCTGGACTTCATTCTATCAACCTGCAATTTCTGTAATGTTCCCCAGATGTAGCGCAACACACACACACACACACACACACACACACACACACACACACACACACACACGCACACACACACACAGGCATGCAGGCCCGAGGCCTGGTTTCACCATCAAACACTAATCTATTCCACATGAGCCAGAGCAGAACACATGCTCCACACACACACACACAAAATGAAAAAGAGAAAAAAAAACGGAATGCATGCACATCTATGCAATTATAGACATATTACACACACACACACACAAAACACACACTCACAAAACACACACACACACACACACACACACACACACACACACACACACACACACACACTCACACAGGCTCCCTGAGGACTCATGGCTTCCTGTGGCTTGATTAGAGCGCACCACGCGAGGACAAGTGCCTCCCTCTGCAGCCCTGCACCTGTGACTCCAGGCCCGTATGTGTGTATGAGTGAGTGTGTGTGTGTGTGTGTGTGTGTGTGTGTGTGTTTGAGAGTGTGTGTGTGTGTGTGTGTGTCGGAGGGGGGTTGAGGAGATTGCTCTTCACAGAACACCAGGGCAGATGTCAATATAGTCAGGAAGCGCTTTTCACACACAGCTAACGCTGCGAGGTCGGACGAGCGCATGCGCACACACACACACACACACACACACACACACAAAGAAACAATCAAATCATTACTTTCCATAATGCAGGATTTCCTCTTCTGGATAAAAGCTGGTCTGTTACAACACAAATCACGAAGCAAAGAAATGGACCCTGTGTGTGTGTGTGTGTGTGTGTGTGCGTGTGTTTGTGTGTGTGTGTGTGTGTCATGTTTGGGTGGGCCTTTATCTATCTTAAAGGCATAAAAGCAAGAATTTCGTAGGAATAAAAAAAAAAAGGAATAAAAAAAAAAAAACCACAAACATTAGTTCAGCCAATAAAAAAATGTTATCAATCCTGGGAGTTATAATTATTTGTTAATATTATTAATTGTTTTATTAAAGTGGACATATACGTCTCATACCCTTTTTACACAAGTTAAAACAGGTCTATTAGCTACACAAAAATGTACATGAAGTTCATTACTCTAACATGTTAGTGTTAACTTGTGCTAAATGGAAAAACACAAACAAGCTAGTTTATGTTTGTGACAGAAGCACAAAACTCATCATTTGAAAGTACTTGCATTTCTCCTCATCTGCTGACTTGCCATAGACCCACCCTGACTTACTACAGATCCCTCCCTCAAACAAAGTCTGCTGGCTAATTTTGCTTCCACACGGCTCATAGAATAATATGCTTGCTGACACCAAACGCTTTCAAACTCAAACTGATTCACAGAAAAAACAGATGGATGTATAATTATTGATTTTGTAATTGTTTTTTAGTACCTACACCTGACTGGTCAGAAGAGCTCATTTGCATATTTCAAAGTTCTATTAAATCAAAGCTGCAAAAGCCAACAATACACGGCACCAACCTGTTGTGTGTGAGAGAGAGAGAAAATACTTCAAGGCCGCTGTACACATGTGGTCAGTTATAAATAAATCCGCTCAGTCTTCTAAGAGAGAGAGAGTGTGTGTGTGTGTGTGTGTGTGTGTGTGTCCGCCTAATCAGTGTTGCATGTGCCGCGCTGTGCCAGAACCTCTCACTCTTTCATCTCTGGTGGAGAAATCGTTCTCTATTACAACAGTGTGTGTGTGTGTGTGTGTGTGTGTGTGTGTGTGTGTGTGTGAACATATTGATTGTAGTCACGGTTACAGAGAACTTGAGCAGCGGAACTGAATACCTGTAGTAAATCTCTCTCTCTCAAACACACACACCCACACCCACACAGACACACACACACACACACACACACACAGTGAGTGAGCTGTTCCTTCTGAATTAAAGGTTCAATACAAGGCCGACAGTTGTGGTCAAATTTTGTTTTGTGTTCACACACACACACACACACACACACACACACACACACACAGACACACGTCTCCCTATATGATGAAAAGCACAGCTAACCCACAGCCTCACACTGCTCTCTGTTCTACTGCCAACTTACAACAGAGAGAGAGAGAGAGAGAGAGAGAGAGAGAGAGAGAGAGAGAGAGAGAGAGCGGGAGAGAGAAAGAGGAGATCAAAACGCCACGTGGTTTGAAGGAAGAGAGTGATGACTTTTAACTCTTATTTTTTAACTCTTATTCATAAAATTTTAACTATACCTTTACTAATTCTATTAATACTGTTAGTATTATTAGTTTTAATATTTTTGTCAACATTAAGTTTCAGATTCATTTTATTTTTCTTTCTTTACAATAGTTTTTTTTGTTTTTGTCCTGTAAAACTTTGCTTCTACCTATTTAATTTTATTAGAATGGGTCTTCATTCATTGATCTTATATTATCTCTTATTAGTTTGAATTTAATTAGATTTTATTTTTATATTAGACTTTAAGGCATACTGAGTTAAAGAAGAGTTGAAAATCTCTAGAATATAATCAAGAGGAAGGTGGATGATCACAAGCCATCAAACCAAGCTGAACTGCTTGGATTTTTGCACCAGGAGTGGCTCTTTAACGTTTTCCAAAAGCAGTGTGTAAGACTGGTGGAGGAGAACATGCTAAGATGCTTTAAAACTTTATGAATATGAATTTATTTTCTTCGCATTATTTGAGAAAATTGAGAAAAAGTGTTGAGCGAAGCTGAAGCTGCAATTTTCCATTCGTCCCTGTTTCTGTGTGTTCGTTTTATTTGATTAACTATGTTAATTAAGTTAATAGGCAAACCCTGATAAGCCTGGTTACATTATAATCGTGTTTATTGTTTTTTTCTTTATTTTCTCTTTCAATTCCTGTTTATTGTAAATACGACTATATTGAAAACGAGGGTCATCCTCAATGTACCCCCCCCCCCAAAAAAAAAAAAAATGTGAAAATAAAGGTTGATTTATTAACTGCTTGATTGGTTTATTGATATTGATAGCTAAACCAAACTGTACAGCTTCCAGAAAACTCCTTATTTAGGATAATCTGGGAAAATGATTAGTCACCAAACTCACTGAGGTGCTGCTTTTGAGAAAAAGAGAATGTGTGAGAGTGAGAGAGAGAGAGTTGAGGGGGGGAGGAAGCCGCAGCTGTCTGCTCCGGACGCGGCGGGCGAAAAGCAGCCCAATTTGAGCTTGTTTACACGGCTGCCTGCAAATGAATTCAAGATGGTGGAGAAGCGGCGGGAACAGGGAGCCCAGGCCAATCGCCTGTTGATCAAAGGCGTTCTGCTCGGCAATTTTCAGCTTTTAATTGACCGTGGCTTTGATAAAAGCAGGCCTCGTAGCTAGAACACAGAGCCGTGTTTGTGTGTGTATATGGCGAGCTGAAAGAGCGCTAGGAATGCTAACACATGCTAACATTTGCCAGCGAATATTGTCAAAGTCTGAGGAACAGTCTGGGGATTAGCATGCTAGCTGAGATGATAAAGTCCTTTGAGGTTTTGAGTCTTGAACACTCTCAATACCCTTTCCTCATGTTGTAAGGGAGTTCTGAGTCTCGGCTCTTCTCAGCAGTTGTACATCATGTACATCTTATGCAGTTTAGCATCTTTGTTCCACTCAGTGTTTTTCTTTATGTTCATAAATTGGTTGTCCTGTTTAGTCTTATGTCCACTCACTGGTTCTTGTTCTTCTTACGGGGCTTTGTTACCTCTTTCCCACCAAAAAGTGCTGGTGCCGGAGCTGGTGACGATTCCTGCAAACCTTTTAAAAACTTGTTTCCACTGCTTTAAGGAATCACTTTCTACGCGTATGAATGTGGGTGTCTTAGCTGAAAATGAAGGTAAGGTTTGTAAACAACTTTGCGACAAAGATGCTCAAACACCCCGTCCTTTGGCCGCTCGTGTCACAGATTGACTGCTTCCAGATCAGCTAGATTGTGGGGCCAGAACAGCACCGACTTTTCTGGCCGAGAACCTGTGATTTTGCGGTGGAAAAGCACAGAACTGTTTGGTGAAAAAGTAGTTCTTTCTCTTGTTGTTAACGGGGTCATAGTGTTGGTCATTCTCAGTGGTTCCCCTTTATGCTCTTAAGCAGTTGTGCATCTTGGTCCCTCTCCATAGATATTCTTCCTGCTTTTAAAGTGGTTCTTCCTTGTGTTCTTATGTTCTCTTTCTAAGTCTGGGATCACTTGGATCACTGGTTCATTCCATGATCTGAGTCTTGGTTCCTCTCCATGGTTCCCCCTTATGCTTTTAGGGAGGTTTGAGTCTTGATTCCTCACATAACCCTCAAGCTCTTGTGCAGTTCAGCAACTTGGTTCCTCCCAGTGGTTCTTCTTCATGTTCCTATCACTGGTTCTTCCCATGTTCTGAAGGAGTTCTGAGTCTTGGTCCCTTTCCATGGTTCCCCCTTATGCTCTTAGAGAGGTCTAAAACTTGGTTGCTAACATGGAATGGGCTCTTTTCCAGTTCATTCACCTGATTTTAAACAGTAAGGTTTTAAATAGGTTCTGGAAGCCAAAACGTTTTTTCCCAAGTTGGACCTAAAAAATAGTAGGTTATTCAGCATGAACCAAGATCTGCTGTGTGAACTGTTTGCTGAAAAACAAAAGGTTCTTATAAGCCTAAACAGAACCAAAAGAGAGTTATTTCAGGCAAAAAGGGATCTCAGTTTTTTAAGGACCTGGATAAGTCCTGGATTCTCTTGGTGGTACTTCCTCTTCATCTTAGAAAGAAATGAGCTTTGGTTCCTCTTAAGGTTTCTCCCTCGTAATATTAGAAAGCTTCGAGTCTTGGATCTTCTCAGACAGTTACACGTGGCTACACGTAGTGGTTCCATCTTATCCTTGGATGTTCTCCTTTTAAGTCTTTGCCTTTTTAGGGGGTCTGCTTTATGTTTTAAGGAGGTTTGAGTCTCATATCCTCTTGATGGTACTTCCTCTTGATTTCAGAAAGCTATGAGTTTGGGTTCCTCTTAATGTTTCTTACTCAATTTTCTGCTTTTTTAAGCCTTAGCTCCAGTCATCGTTTCTGCCTGATTCTCATTGGGGGATGAGGTATATATGTATTTATATATCACTATGCGCCTCTTATTGCAGGTCCCAGATTGAGCTTCTGGATTTGTACTTTTTGGAATATTCTGTCAATCGCAACATCGGGATAACTTACCGAAGGTGCGGCCTGCCTGTGCACGTGTGTGTTGCCACAGCGACGGCTATAGGAACTCTGGGTAGCGTCGGAGCTTGTCGGGTTTAACAGGTCTGCAGCACAGATGGTGCCGAGAGAGGAAAAAAAAAGTGCTGCTTTAACCAAGCCTTTAAAGAATCTGCGCTGCCTGCTTTCTTCCTCTCTTTCTCTCTCTCTTTTGCTCTCTACCCCTCCATGGATCCCCCTCTCTTTTTCCTCTCCTCCCCCTCCATCCCTCGCTTCCTTTTGTCTTTGTTCGCTGCCTTGGTGAAGTGCCAGGTAAGCAAAGTGCTCCTCTGTTTGTGCGCTTGTCAGAGGCAAAAACGGGAGGCGGCAAGGACACACACAAATACACACAGACTCCCGCGGATGCACACTCCCGCACACGTCTAACTCAGGACCACTTAAGCCACTGCTGTCACCTCTGACAGGCGAGTGTTTTGCGAGTGTACAAGTGTGTGTGTGTGTGTTTAAGACATTGTCTGAAATCTCTCCGTCTTTCCTTTCAGATCAGAAACCGGATTACCAGCTGAGCTCCACGACACCTCCTCTTTCCTTTCATTCCTTTATTCCCTCTGTCCCGCGTGTGTCGGAAAACCGATCCTCGCTGTCACCATTGTTCTCTTAACAGATTTATCCTGCGTATGATTAAGGCCTCGCTGCTGGTGGCGCCCCCTAGTGGAACTCGCAGATGGGCAACAGCACAATCCGAGGCACTGTGAAAAGGAACCTCGTCGCCGGGAGCGTTTTTGACATCGTTACAGGATGCAAAGAAGAAGCAGAGAAAGCCCTGGAACAACACAACACACACATTCACGGCTCGGAGCCGGAGCTTTGTGGCAGCCTTTATGTGCGCTGTCTTTGAAAAGACAAAAGGCTGAGGACAAAACACAGTGACAGTTCTTGGAGAAGACGTTCTCGCCTTCATATATTGGAAAAGGACCTTGAGTTCGTGCAGTCTTGTAACAGGGAAATAGTCTGAACTTCTGGAAGTTCTGGAACAATTACCAGACAAAGTTTATTAGGCGTAAATACACGGTGTGGTCAAAAGTATGTGGACATCTAACTATCATATCTATAAGAGCTTTTGGGGCATCCCATTCCAATACCATGACTGCCTTGAAAGGTTTTCTAGAGGATGCTGAGTGTAGGAATCTGTAGAAAACTATATACCGTTAGAAAGGTATTTGGTACAAATAGTATAAATATGCCCTCAAAGGTACACCCTAGTAACATAAGAAGTATCACCTCAGCAACAAGAGGGGTACCACCCAAGTCCCATTGACAGTTTGGCACCAAATTCTTTTTTTTTTATGTGTTTACGCTAAAAACCATCAATGAGATCAGGCACAGATGTTGGGCGAGAACTAGCTTGCCTACTTTGCAATCGATGTTCCAGGTCTTCTCATGGTGTTCCAGTTCAACATCCTCTTTCCAGGTATTAAGTGGGCCTGATGTGACGGCTCTGTGCAGACCACCTAAGAGTTTCTGAATATAAACCTCAATCTTTATGGAGTTTGTATTGTTTGGGGGATGTCATCAAACTGAAGTAGAAAAGGATTTTCCCCAAATTGCTACCACAAACCTGGAAGCTTAAAAGTGAACATGTGTAGTGATCATGTTCTGCACTGTGAGTTTGCATGGTCTATGACTTCATGGTTGAGCTGCCATCACTCTGAGACATTTCTATGTCAAACTATTAGAACTTACAGGGGTATAGGGCAGCTCTAGCAGGGCAGAGGGACTTTTTTTCCTAAATTGACTGACAAAAGTGCCATTCAAGGTAGTGACTGTTCTTTCTCATACTTCTAAGCAGTTTTGCATCTTGGTTCCTCCAAGTGGTTCCCCCTAATGGTCTTGGTCTAATGGAAAGCACAGTCGCAATGCCTTTCAACGTCATTCACTAACTGCAGTTTAAACAAACTAAATATTAGCAGCAAAGCATCTCTGAAGACCATCTTCTTTTTGGTCCACCTTGGACCTTTAATCACATTCAAGTCCACCTCTTAGATCCATAGACCCCCACTTCAGGCCTACATTACCATGAGCAGTGGTTGCCTTAGCTGTATTATGGCCCTGTGTGTGTATGAGCGAGAGAGGGAGAGAGAGAGGGAGATATTTGCGCTGGTTATGATTGCCAGGCTCCGTATGCGGTCCATAGCGGGAGGTGTTATTGATCTTTCTGACGGCTGGAAATCTCCACCAGGCCTGGAGAACACACTCAATTTCCCACTCGTGGAAAAACGCTGCTGCCTCCACCAGCCTTTCCATTCCTCTGCACTCATTTCAATGAGCGAAAGAGCAAAAGAGAGCGAGCGAAAGAGAGCAGGCAAAAGAGAGCGAGCGAAAGAGAGAGAGAGATTTTTTGCCCATCTGTGTATTAAAGTGGCCAGCACTGGCCCTATGCCTTCTCACACTAATGCATTCATAATGATTCCTCAAAGCAAAGGAAATAGACCTCCATCCCAAACCAAAGGAGGAAGAAGGAGCCACCTCCATCTTCATTTCCCCATCTCTATTCCATCCCATTTCCATCCCTACCTCTATTACAGTCTCCAACCTCATCTGCACCTCCACTGCTTCTTTCTATATCTTCACCTCCATCTCTACTGTTTAGTCCTCCATCATCAACATCCTCATCTCCATCATCAACACCTCCATGTCTGTTTCAGTTTTTTTGTCCTGTAGCTCCTTCTCTATCTCTACCAATTCCAAGAACATCTCTACTTTACTCTATATGTTCCTCAATGTCAGTTTCTATCTTTATATGTACATCTAGGGCAGTTTTAAGTCTCCACCTTAATTTGTACCTGTAAGTCAGTCTTCACCTCGATCTTTATCGATAGTTTGATTTTTACATCCATTTCTACCTATATTTGACTCCACTACACTTCCATCTATACATCTAGGTCATCCTCCACCTCCATCTGTACCTGTTGGTCAGTCTCCACCTCCAGTGCTACCTATATTTCCATCTCCACCTCAATTTCTACATAATTTTTTGTCCCCACACCATTTCTACCTGTATTTTAATCTCCTCCTCAATTTGTACCTCTGTACATTTAAACCTGTGCTTGAGTCTCCACCAAAATCCTAACCTGTATATCAGTTTTCACCCTTATTTATACCTCTATTTCAGTCTCCACCTCCATCCAAAACTGCACGTAAGTCTCGAACTCCATGCCTACCTTTATGTAAGTCTCCACCTTCATTTCTATCTTTGTTTGAGTCTGTACCTCCATCCCAAACTGCACGTCAATCTCCACCCCTTCTCTACCTCTATGTCACTCCTGACCTTTATCTCTACCTGTGTTTGCATCTCCACCTCCATACCAACCCGTATTAGTCTTAATCTTTCCTGTAAATCTCCACCTCCATTTCTACCTTTGAGTCTCTACCTCCATCCCAACTTGCATGTCAGTCTTCACCTCTATTTCTACCTTTGTTTAAGTCTCTACCTCCATGCAATCTGTGTCAGTCTCCACCCCAATCTCTACCTCTATATTAGTCTCCACCTCCATCCCAACTACATGTCCATCTCTACTTCTATTCCAACCTCTATGTCAGTCTCCATCCTCCATTTCTACCTTTGTTTCTTTTCCTCCATCCCAAACTGCATGTCTGTCTCCACCTCTATCCCAGACTTTATGTCAGTCTCCACCTCCATCCAAATCTGTGTCAGTCTCCACCCCATCTTTACCCCTATGTCACTCTTGACCTTTATCTCTACCTGTGTTTAAGTCTACACCTCCATTCCAAGCTCACCCCTATCTTTACCTGTAAGTCTCCACCTCCATTTAGACCTCCATCTCCATCTATCATGCATCTCCACCACCTTCTCCTATATCTACACCTCTATATATTTTTCAATCTCCACTGCCATCTTAATCATCTACATTTTAATATCTCGTCCTATGTCCTCAGCTATGTCTCATTCACTTCCACCTCCATTTCCATTGGTTAAAAAACACAAATATACATATATATGTATATATGTATATATGATTTCACCTTTCTAAATGAATCTGCCTATTACTAAGTAGCTCCTTTCTGATTGGATGGCTGTGTACATATGATAATAAAAGTCATCCAACAGGAAGAGCTGTTGTAGTTATACACTCTTAGTACATTCAGTATATTTTTAGTAATCCATATTTTTACATTAACATTTTACATTAAGACCGCTTAATTTTTTTTGTGGCATCTGTTCATGCATGTACAGTACATAGCCAATTACACACACACACACACACACACACGCACACACACTGTGACTCAAGATGTTTTGTTGAGCATTCTTGCCGGATCTATAAACATCCAGTATATATACACACACCACATGCATACCTAATTCAGCTATACACACACACACACACACACCCCGACCGCCCACACTTCCCCGACTCTCCACTCCAGCATACAGACGGAATGATGAGAATGGAGTGAAAAATGATCAGGATGCAAATCAAGCGAAAAATTGCAGTTTTCCTGTTTTTTATATACAGTGTTTTATTATTGAGGGTCTGAGGAGGTAATTCTCCATTCTGTCAGATGAGTCGGGCGAGAGACAGCGAGCGAGAGGAGGAGAAAGAGCGCGAGAGAGAGAGAGAGTGTTAGGCTGGTAATTAGAGGATGAAAGCAGGAATATTTCCACAGGTGACAGATTTCCGGCTGCAGTGTGTTTTATTACTGCCGCTGCCGCTCAGGTGCTCGCACTTTGGCAAGTGCGCCGCTCGCTCTCCTCTCCTGGTTTAATCTAATTACTGCCATATGTCTGAGGCTGCCACACTCACTTACCATGCGCTCGCTTTACACACACACACACACACTCGCACACTCACACACACACTCACACACACGTGTTGGTCAACATTCACACCAATTTCATATCAAATCTGGTTCACAAACGATCTGTAACTGTAAAGCATGTTGTCTCACACACACACACACACACACAGTCACATTCACTTCTAATACACTGCTGCTTTATATGCAATATTAAATTAAATAAACTCAAGGTTTAATTACTCATTTGTTATAAACTACACAAATAAATATATTTCTACATGTTTTACTCAGCATGTTGTCTTATTCTGTATCACATTTTAAAAGAATTTTAAAAGCTTTTAAAAAGAAAGCAAACAGCATTCTATAATTATATAATTACATAACAATTGTATGGATTAAAATTGACTTGACCTGAACTGACTTGATTTCAAATTCATTATGGCTATTAATGTGGAGTATGGAATTGAGAAAGAATTCTGGTTATTAATTTTATATAACAAAAAAAGCATTGAATTTTTTTAGTGATTATATTTAGTGGATAATAATTTCATTAGAATATGACCTGGGTTTAGCTTGATATAAAAAAAAAAAGGATTCTAATATGTATATTAAATTGATTAGAAATTCATGCTGGATATTAGTTTGATAAGAATTCAGTATTTAATTTTTTTTTTTTTAGAAATTAGTTAATTAATAATAAATCAGTAAATGTATTAACTGGTTATTAAACTCATAAAAATCTGTATTGGATATTACATTTATTAGCAATTACTCCTGTATATTAATATGATAAGAAATCTGTATTTATATTACATTGATCAGAAATTCATATTGGATATTGATTTGATAAGAAATCTTTATAACATTAATTTTATTCGAAATTCCTGGATTTTACCTGTTTTATACATTCATATTAGACATGTATTCAAATATGTTCCGGATATTAATCTTATTAAAAAAAATGGATGTTAAATTAATAAATTCATTATTAATAAGTTGTTTTACAATAATTTCATTCTAGATATTCAATTTATTAGAGATTCATTAAAAATATTAGTTTGATTAAAACTACAGTCTGAAAGTACATTTTAAAACAACATTTAGGAGATTTATTTTATTAGAAATTATTTATGTCTATTCTAATATTAATTTGAATACAATAAATACAATACAAATTATTTCAGGATGTTTTCTATACATTATTTCTCATAATAATAATAATATAATAATATTCAATTTATTGTACGTTTCTCTGGATTTTTCTGGAGTACACTTATTGTCCACTTTTGAACAATTGGCTGTGTTTGTGTGTGTGTATATATGTGTGTATTTGTGTGTGTGTGTGTATATATATGTGTGTGTGTGATGCTGTTGACCCACAGGAAGTGCTCAGAGCGAGAGAAATAGGCGGCAAGATGGCTGCCGTCCAAGCCCATCACCATGGTGACGTTCTAAAGGCCTTTTCACAGGGCAGATGGGGATTCTGAAAGCTGATTGGTCGACTCGCCTAACGAGGCGGTCACATGGCCAAAAAATAGATCACAATGGGGCTAATTTAAATATTCGGGCATCCACAACAAATTAAGAGCTGCCGGGGGTGTACACTAAATAACTACATCCACGTCCAAAAGTAATGGGACAGCCGCTGTTATGAGTAAATGGAACAGGAGGTTCTGGAGATCACCGTACCCAACACTGGGGGGCCTAGAGGGGCATGAAGCCCCCCAGCATTGGAACAGGCTGTGGAGCAGTGAAACTATGTTCTCTGGAATGATGGAAATGCTGTATCTTTGTATCCAATATCTTTGGGTTGAGCTGGAGGATTAGAACTAATCAATGCTACTGGTTTCAGGACCCCATTAATGTTACGTTAGACTGTCCAAGTGCCTGTTTCTAAATCAGTTTCTCTGATTTTGCTATTTATAGGTATATGTTTGAGTAAAATGAACATTTCTCCCAAATTCCAAATAAAAATATTGTCATTTAGAGCATATATCTGCAGAAAATAACAAAAAAGATGCAGAGCTTTCACACCTCAAATAATGCAAAGAAAACAAGTATATATTAATAAAGTTTTAAGAGTTCAGAAATCAATATTTGATGGAATAAACCTGTTTTTTTTTATCACAGTTTTCATGCATCTTGGCTTGTTCTCCTCCACCAGTCTTACACACTGCTTTTGGATAACTTTTTGCCTGCACTCCTGATGCAAACAATCAAGCAGTTCAGCTTGGTTTGATGGCTTGTGATCATCCATCTTCCTCTTGATTATATTTCAGAGGGTTTTCAATATGGTAAAATCAAAGAAACTCATCATTTTAAGTGATCTCTTTTTTTTCAGAGCTGTATATATTCAGTGTATCTATTTCGAAAATTAGTACTTGAACTTAGAGTAAAAACTGAAAACCATAAATCGTGTTTAATGGTTACGCCTCACGAAAGCTCTGTACTGCAAATGTCCGGCGTTGTGGCCTGGGCGCTCGAGAGCCGGCCGGACAGATCCGAGAGCGAGGAGCCAAATCAATTTGGGAGGATTACCGGCGGAGATTGGGGGGGAAATCTGGAAAGGTTTAAATCGGCACTCCGGGCAGGCCTGCGGAACCGGACCCCCAGGAGAGGAGAGAAGGAGTGAGGAACGAGGGATGACCATCGACAGAGGACAGCTCCATCACTCTTCTCTCTCCATTTGTACTCTTTCTATGTCTAAGTCTCTCGCTCTCTCTCCTTCTTTTTCTCAGTCAACCTCCCAATCTCTTCCTAATCTCTTTCTTTCTCTCTGACGCTCTTTTGCATTCAATCTATATCTATATGTCTCTCTACATCAAGTCACTCCAAGTCTCTCTCGTTTTGTTAAGTCTCTTGCTCAGTACCTTTCTCTCTTCAAGATGCTCACCCTCTCTCTTTCTACCTCTCTCTGTATCTTGCTCTTTTTCTCTCATTCTGTCTCTCACCCTCTCTCTTTTGCTGTTATCTCTTTCTCTCTTTCTCTTTGTCTCTTGTTCTCTACACATCTGTCTTTATTGCTCTTTTTCACCTCTCTTTTCTCAATCTTTTTCTCTTTTTGTCCCTCTATCTTTTTATCTCTCTCACTCTCAATGCTTTCTATGTCTCTCTCTCTTTCTTTTTCTTTTATTGGTACGCTCTTGCTCTTTTTCTCTCTATCTCTGCCTCTCTTGCTCTCTACCTTTTTTATTTCTCTATCTCTTTCTTTCATTGGAACTCTCTTGCTTGCTGTTGTTTTCTCTGTCTCTCACTCTCTACCTTTCTATGTCTATCGCTCTATCTCTTTTTTCATTGCAACTGTCTTGCTCCTCTCTCTCTCTCTCTCTCTCTCTCTCTCTATCTCTGCCTCTCTCGCTCTCTACCTTTCAATTTCTCTTGCTCCATCTCTTTCTTTCATTGGAACACTCTTGTTCTCTCTATCTCTGCCTCTATCCCTCTTTCTTTCTCTTTACCTATCAATCACTGCCCATCTTTCTCACTCCATCTATCTGTTTGTCTCTTACTCTCTCTCTCTCTCTCTCTCTCTCTCTATCTTTCACTCTCTCACTCTCAATGTCTCTATGTGTGTCACCCTCTCTTACTTCTTCTTTCTCTCTATCTCTCTCTCTGATTTGATGGTGAAGAGATAAGAAAGAGATACACAATAAGGCATGGCGAGATGTGTGTGTGTGTGTGTGTGTGTGTGTGTGTGTGTACAGAGCTGGTTAGAAGCCAGTTGGCTCTCTGACAGTTCATTAATTGCCTCCATAAATAATCAATTGATGGGAGTAATTAAAGGGGAAAACTTAAAGTTTTAGACAAACATTCTTCATGCGCACGCGCACACACACACATACACACACACACGCAAATCCGACTGCCTTGCCTCCATCACTCCTACGCCCCCAAACCATCTCAGAACCATCTGCAAAAGAGTGTGCCATCGCCAGGCAGCTGCATCTTACACACACACACACACACCCCTGGCAGGCGATGTGGAACACAATCCCGTTACCACAGTCTGTGTGGAGCTGTTGTCGTCGCCCGTGTTGTTTTTGCTGTTTCTAGAAAGCTCACCACTCCTACAAATCGCACTCACTATAACTACACCAGCGCGCACGAGTGTGTGTGTGTGTGTGTGTGTGTGTAAGTGTGTGCACATTTGTGTATGTAAGAGAGAGAGAGAAAGAGAGAGAGAAAGCAAGAGAGAGAAAGAGAGAGAGAGCAAGAGAGAGAGAGAGGGAATGGCCAATGGCCAATGGCCAATGCCAGCAACCCAACCGTATAGCGCTTCCCATACAGAAGCCACGTTCTGTAAGGGTGTGGTGCATGCACACACACACACACACACACACACACAGCACGAAAGAGTTCAAATTTAGGGAAAACGCTGCACATATGTTCTACTGATGTAAGAAAATAGCAGCGTGTCAATTTCAGCACTAAAAATGACTATTTCTGTTATGTCATAAATCATAAAGCACACTGTGTCCAATCATACAGCTGTAACACAATCCACTGTTTTACACAGAGAACTTTTTTTCAGGGTGAAATTTGTGCATACAAGACAAACATGATTAATCATGATTAACTCTACAGAATGATATGATTAATCTCGTTTAAACTTACTGTAACAGTGGAACTGCTGTTTAAGGTAATAAACAAACAAAAAATGTCTTAAGGAGCAAATAAAAGCATATAAAACTAAGCGATTAATAATGATTAACTACACAGAATGATATGATTAATCATGATTAAAACAAAGCGATTAATCGAACAGATTAATCTACTAAATCTAACAGTGGAACTGCTGTTGAAGGTAAAAAACAAACAAACAAACAAAAATCTTTAGGAGCAAATAAAAGCATATAAAAGTAAATGATTAATAATGATTAATTACACAGAATGAGATGATTAATCATGATTAAAACAAAGCGATTAATCGAAACAGATTAATCTACTAAATCTAACAGTGGAACTGCTGTTGAAGGTAATAAACAAACAAACAAACAAAAAATGTCTTAAAGAGCAAATAAAAGCGTATAAAACTAAGCGATTAATAATGATTAATTACACAGAATGAGATGATTAATCGTGATTAAAACAAAGCGATTAATCAAACAGATTAATCTGCTAAAACTAACAGTGGAACTGCTGTTGAAGGTAAAAACAAACAAACAAACAAACAAACAAAAATCTTTAGGAGCAATTGAAAGCCTGTAAAACTAAACTATTAATCTTAATTAACTACAAAGAATGTTACAATTAATCACAAAAACAAAGTGATTAGTAAGACAAATTAATCCTATGTAGCTATAAGAAAATAATTGATTTTTTCATGGAAATCTGAATGTTTAATGGTATGACAAGGATGTATTGCTTTTAAATAGAAAAATAATGTGATTCATCACAAACAATATGAATAATAAGAATTGTCCCATATTGCTAAATTTAACAAATATATTTTTTATATAGAACTTTCTTCTGAGCAAAATTTGTACATATGTAAACAAATTAATTAATCACAAAACAATATGCTCTAACAGTGCTGAAAAATTAAAATGTAATCTTTTTTTTTATAAAAAATTAGCATTAAGAATTAGTAATTAATCACCAGTAAATATACAGAATAATGAGGAGATTAATCCCATGTAGCTAGAACATAACACTATGTTTTAAAATGAAATCTAATCAATCAATCAATCAATCAATCAAAAAAAAAAAAAAAATACCAACATGTTTATAACTATATAGCTATAACATGATTCTTAAAAGAAAAAACAATAAAAAAACCCATAATAAACAAATAATACAACAAGAATAAATCTGGGTTAATCTGGATTAATCCAGATTAACTACATAGAACAGTGTAATTAATGATAAACAATGCGAGTAATAGCTAAAACTGTATGCACTGTTTTAAAGAGGGAACATCTGTCTATAGGATCAAACATGAGCAACTAAGAGAAATGAGATTAATCATGATTAACTGCACTGAATAATAAAGATTAAATCCATGTAGCTATTTCAGAATGATTTGAAATGAGCTTAAAATGTACTTTAAGATCAAATCTGAGCAAAAAACTCTTTAAAATAATTAAAATAATACAAAATAATGTAATTAATATTAATTAATTGAAAATATATGAATGAATCTGAATAATGCAATTAATCTACTGTTTTAACTCTTTAACCTTTTTTAATCTTCAGGGTCAAATATGACAAATGTGATTAACTTTGCTGAATAATGTAATTAATCGTAGTTAATTATAATAATTGATTTTATTATATATATATATATATATATATATTTATCTATAGTATATATATATATATATATATATATATATATATATATATATATATATATATATATATATATATATATACAGTATGAACTTCATCTTTGCAGACTATAAAATATACACACTGTGCAAAGATGAATCAAAACATGATGTGCGTACATTCCACATCATCTTAGATCTCAGCAGTAAATCAGATCACACACACGCACGCACGCACACACACACACACACACACACACACACACACACACAAAAGAGAGTGCATCACCTCCTTTTGTTGTTTCTGCATGACATGGACATTAGTCAGATGGAGAGCTGCACAGAAAATAAACTAATCACACGAACATCAAAAACTTCAAGGAACTAGACAAAAAAAGAACACACACACACACACACACACACACACACACACACACACACACACACACACATACACACACACACACACACACACACATACACACACACACACAGTCCCATATAAAGTTAATTGGTATTAGGATGCAGGGCCTCGGGCCCCGAGTGCAGCGGCTTCCTCATTTCATGTGTAGGAAGCGTAATGACGAACATATGGATATAACTCCACTTCAGCCGGCCAATCACAGCCGTCTTTATTTGGCGCAGATTGTAATAATAAAAAGCTACGAGATCAAAGCCGTGATTGCTTCAGCGTTTTTCTACTTTCAGCCATCTCCTCGGCCCCCGCTGCGCTATTCCTGCCCTTCCCGAACCGGCTCCCTCACCGATACAGCATCCGCCGTATCCATACATCAGTAGCCGCCGCCTGTGTGACCACTAGCCTGTGTGTGTGTGTGTGTGTGTGTGTGTGTTGACCTACTTCACCAGCGAGCGTTCGGTGGTATGCTTTCTCTTGACCCTGTGTTGTGTAAAACCCAAAATGACCCACCTGACCTGAAATGCCCTCCTATTACTTTTAGAGATAAACCAATATTCGGATATCAATTACTGATCATTTTAATATTGAGATCTGCTGTATAATATAACTTAATTGAGAGATGTGATTATCATTAAATAATGTGATTAATCGTGCAGATTAACCTCATATAGCTGCTGTAACAAAAGGCTTTTTTTTTTGCTTTTGCCTAAAAGATATTTTTTTTCTGTAGGTTCAAATTTTAGCAATTAAACTGATAAAATGACCTTTATCTGTGATTATTTGTTATTACCTAAACTGAATAATGCACTTAATCAAACAATTATGTAAGTAAGTAGATTAATATTAAACAGCTCCGTTTCTCTGATTTTGCTATTTATAGGTATATGTTTAAATAAAATGAACATTGTTGTTTTATTCTATAAACTACAGACAACATTTCTCCCAAATTACAAATAAAAATATTGTAATTTATAGCAAAAAATGAGAAAGTTCTATTTTAAAGTTGTAAGAGTTCAGAAATCAATATTTGGTAGAATAACCCTGGTTTCATGCATCTTGGCAATGTTCTCCTCCACCAGTCTTACACACTGCTTTTGGATAACTTTATGCCTGCACTCCTGGTGCAAACATTTAAGCAGTTCAGCTTGGTTTAATGGTTTGTGATCATCCATCTTTCTCTTGATTATATTCCAGAGGTTTTCAATTTGGTAAAATAGAAGAAACTCATCATTTTTAAGTGGTCTCTAATTTTTTTTCCAGAGCTGTATAATTACAATAGAATGCACTGCTTATAAGTACAAAGCAAATAATACAAATGCAATTACTCATGATTAACAAAACAGAATAATATTAATAATTGTGAAATAACATAGATTTATTTAAAAATAATAATATATATATATACTGCTTTCCAATGATGGAATCAATTTATTTAGGGTCAGATTGAAGCTAATAAATATAATGAAACAAATTAATTACTTGTCATTAAATACAGAGACCCATGCAATTAATTGTAAATCAATACGATACATTAATTAAATTAATCGCATTTAATTGTAGCAGAAACTTTTATTTATAAAAACAAATAAAATAACTTTCGGTCAAATTTAAGCACAAAACTGTCTGGATTTCATAATCTTATTTAACCAGATATGAATTTCTAATGTCTTTATTTTCTTACATATATTCCAAGTTTTGCAACCAAAATTTCTAATACATTTCTCACTACTTTTTTCAGCGTCTCACTACAAACCTGACTATAGACAGGCCAAAACAAGCCCGGAATTTCACACATTAGAGCAACTCAACTTTACTGACTAACTGTCAATCCACATAGACACACACTGCAGTACTGTCATTCTACACACACACACACACACACCTGCAGAAAAAAGCAGAAAGCTGTAAATCTGTTTATCTGGACAAATAGATCTTATTAATTTAAAACACACCAGTTTCAGGAGTCAGAAAGACCAGTATACCCATTTTCCACCCAAACCTTACTTTATCTAAACAATCATTTATTAAAGTAAAGCTGGATGAGCTGCTGGAAGATCTGAACACATTCATTCAGTGTCTGGAGTTTACAGAAAAACATCAGTATCTTAATTTACTTACTGATCATATAATACATAGAGTTTTATAGGTAAACACATTTGCTAACACACTAACAGTCTGCCTAAGACTTTTATACAATAGAGTAAATATTGATTTATAGAAATATATGGATATATTGCATGTTAAATAAATAATTTACCTCCTCAACCAGGACAACTGCACTCAAATACTTTTATTTAATGAGTTTAATATATTAATCCTGCTGGAAACATGCAACATACTGATATATTTCATTGGGTGCCAAAAAAACATAACAGAATATGGACTTTGCTTAGGGATGAGAAACTATTGTAAAATATTTTATGACCACTAATTAGAGATTAAATGTCTATGATTCTATGTAGTTTTAAAGCATTTCTATTGGTCAATTCATCATCAAATTTGTATACGATATAAATATTTGACATGTGTAAGACTGTCCTGATAAATGGGTAAATACACTGCCTGGCCAAAAAAAAAGTTGAACTCAAAAAAGGGTATATATTTAAATGGGCCACCTTTAGCTTTGGTTGCTGCACACATTCACTGTGGCATTGTTTCAAACAAAATTTATTTCAATCCAGGGTTGCATTAATTTTTCACCAAGATCTTGCATTGATGAGTTAAGCTCTGGACTCTGTGGTGAACTCTCTAAATCCATGTGTGAAAATTATGATCTCATGCTCCCTGAATCACTCCATCACAATTCCAGGCCCATAAATCGTGGCATTGTCATCTTGGAATATGGCCGTGCCATCAAGGAAAAAAAATCCATTGATGGAATAACCTGGTCTATATTCAGTATATTCAGGTAGTCAGCTGA
This sequence comes from Astyanax mexicanus, assembly GCF_023375975.1. NCBI lineage: Eukaryota > Metazoa > Chordata > Actinopteri > Characiformes > Acestrorhamphidae > Astyanax > Astyanax mexicanus. Next base: position 31,695,225 of record NC_064424.1, on the reverse strand, counting down.
CCTCATTATTTCAGTACATACTGTTGATGAACCTAAACCTGCAGACCAACTGCAGCATCAACCCCACATCAGTTACTTAGTTAGTAGTATCGTAACCAGCGGGATCTGGCCAGAATTGACCATTTGAACAGACAAATCACATCCATAATCAATCCAGGTAATGCTGTGCACATATCCCACAGTGGAATGAAGTGAAGAGACAACTGAAGAGTTTCTGAATCAGTTTCTTTGATTTTGCTATTTATAGGTATATGTTTGAATAAAATGAACATTGTTGTTTTATTCTATAAACTACATAAATGATTTTTCCAAAATTCCAAATAAAAATGTTTTTAGTCATTTAGAGCATTTTTTTGCAAAAAAAAAAAAAAAAGAAATGGCTGAAATATTAAAAAAAAAAAAAGATGCAGAGCTTTCAGACCTCAAATAATGTTCGTATTCATAAAGCTTTAAGAGTTCAGAAATCAATATTTGGGAGAATAAACCTGGTTTTTAATCACAGTTTTCATGCATCTTGGCATGTTCTCCTCCACCAGTCTTACACACTGCTTTTGGATAACTTTATCCAGCCACTCCTGGTGCAAAAATTCAAGCAGTTCAGTCTGGTTTGATGGCTTGTGATCATCCATCTTCCTTTTGATTATATTCCAGAGGTTTTTAATTTGGTAAAATCAAAGACATACATAATTTTAAAGTGGTCTCTTTTATATATATATATATATATATATATATATATATATATATATATATATATATATACAAACAGCTCAAACAGTCTTTTGCTACAGGTTTGGAATTGATTAAATTAATCCTAATCTTGTTAAACTATCAGTCCAGACCATTATCATCACCCAGCTTGACCAGTAGCGTATAGTATAGTAGCGTGTAGAGAGATCGGAGCGGCCGCTGTTCAGATGGATCGGTACGAGGGGGGCGCAGTGGTCGGTCAGTGTCCGTTGAGGCCCGGGCAGATTATACACTGATATGATGAGTGATATTCCTCCGCTGGGATTATTTTATAGGCCGTGAGCAAAGGGGGAGCTTTAGCGCTTGGTGTGTGTGCGTCTGTGTGTGTGTGTGTGTGTGTGTGTGTGTTTTGTGAGTGTGCGTCTGTTTTCCGAAGTGGAGGATGACCATTTTATCGGACGCTGAGCGTAATCGGAGCGCAGGAGAGCATATGTGTTGAGGCTGGAGGCGCTGACCTATTTCAATAGGATTTACTCTCAGTCTACCAGAGACACTCTTACACACACACACACACACACACGTATGCAGAGAGATGGAGAGACCCGATAAAGGATGAGAAGAAGAGATAGAGAAAAAAAGGTAAGAGAGAGAGAGACAAAGATACAAATCAAGAGATTTTGACAACGGATATTCAAACACACACTCACACACACTCACACACACACACAATGAATTAAGAACAGATACACAAGATAAAGAAAAGACAGATGCGCACAGAGAGATACACAAAGGGTGAGATACATAGAGAGAGAGAGAGAGAGAGAGAGACAGTAGGTAATCCCTACCTCACTATACCTTACCGTAACTCACTATACATATACCAGTCAAAAGTTTGGACACACCTACTCATTCAATGTTTTTATTTAATTTATTTTCAAGCCCATTATAGATTAATATTAAAGACATCAAAAAATTAAGGTATACATATGAAATTATGTAGTAAACAGTGATTTGAGGTGATTTGGGATGAGCTGGAGCTTCACAGCGTGAAGAAAAAGCAGCAACTATTGTTCAGCACCTCCAGTAACTCCTTCCTTCCAGACGCTGTGAAAACTCAAATTCCAGCTGACTCTCCCTCATGAAGACACTGAGATTAAAATACCAAAAGACTGTTCAGATCTGTCCTCAAAGATAAATATAACTACTTAGAAGAATCTAAAGTATAAAACATATTCTGGTTTGTTTAACACTTTCTATTTACTAAATAATTCTGCATGTGTTCCTGTATAGCTTTAATATAATATTCAATATTACATTTACAATGTAACTAATTATAAAAAGAAAGAAAACACACTGAATGAGAAGGGGTGTGTCCAAACTTTTGAATGGTACTGTACATCAATGTACCTCTCCAGATCTCACCATACCTTGCCCATTAATCACTATACCTCACCATTAGTCACTATAACTTAACATAACACACTATATCCCATCATACATATAACCCATCTTACCATTCCCATAAAGACAAAAAGAAAGTAGAAAGAATAAAGAGAGGAAAAAGAAAACTAAAAAAGAGCAAAAGAGTTTGAGAGGATATAGTGACAGAAAAGGAACAGACAGAAAAATGAGAGAGAGGGAAAGAAAAAAGAAAGAGACAAAGAGAGATGAAGAAAGAAAGAAAGAAAGAAAAAAGAGAGAGGAAAATGAAAAAAATACAGACAGAAATAGAAAGAGAGAGAGAATGGAAAGACTAATTGAAACAGACAAAAATGAAAGAAAGGAAAGAAAGAGAGAGTTTCCGTTCTCCCGCTTAAACTTTGGTCAGGCTAGCATCATGGGAACCACAACACACACACACACACACACACACACACACACACACACACACACACACACGTGCAGCTGCTCCAGTCCATCACGTTATGGTGCACGTTACCATGCATATGTGTGTGTGTGTGTGTGTGAGAGAGAGAGAGAGAGAGAGAGAGAAGCAGAGCCGGGAAGCCCACTGAACGCTCAATTTACACACAACCACAGCGAAGCCCCCTCGTTACCGAGCAGTGCCGGACCAGCCTGCGCTCCGGACCCCCACCTGCACATCCATTAACTCAGATAACAGCCCACCCTTATCCTTATCCTTACTCTAACCTTTACCCACCCCCCCCCCCCCCCCCCCGATCCCAACACACACTGAACCTGCTGTACCTCTGCGGGAATACCGTCCGGAATTATAACACAGATCTGAATCTACACTACAGCATTCCCAACCAGCACTGTTCAAACACACACACACACACACACAAAATTATGACAACAATGAAATTGTCGAATCCAAAATCAGTCCAGACTCCAGACACAGGGCTACACACACACACACACACTCACACACACATAGCAAAACAACACTATCCATTTTATTACCTTTAAATTACATTAATATCCAATCCAGCTGGCATGTGTGTTTACGTACATGCTTGTGTGTGTGTGCATGTGCTTTGATGAATAAAATAAGAAAAAAGAGAAGAAAAAATATTTTTTAAGATAAAAACACACCAAACTAATACAAAAACAGAAGTAAAACATCGAATGAAGTATATTGTAAATTAGCACATAATATAAATACTAAATTATAGTTAAAAAATGATCTGAAAATAATTATTATTATTTATAACTTTATTATAACCATTATTATTACAGTGAGCAGTGTTTAAAATTATTTTACAGTTAAATCCTAATTTGCGCGTATTTGCATAGTTCACTGTTTATTTTTAAATTACAATTATTACACCTTATTAATCATTCAAGATGCTGCATATATATATACGTATGTATGTAGGAAGAGAGAGATTTACATAGTAGGTATTTAACTTTATCAAATTTCCAACGTTAAATAATGTTAATTTCCAATATGAAAAAAAGCTAAAACATTAAAATTAGTTAATGAACCCCATTTAGTTAATAATAAAAACATTAATTAAATTATGAATTCTGATTGAATAACTTTGAGTTTTCCCTAACGTGACAGAATCCACCTGCCGGCATTCCGAGTTTCCTGAACATTCCGTGTTTTTTTCCACCTCTCTGGAAAGTTGACTCGGAGCGCTTGTGCTGTTTCTGCAGTGAGTTTTGCGAGTGCGCTCTCCTGAGATAATTAAAACTTGAGGAATATTCAAACCGGCTCTTAGCATAACAATGCGGAACGGGGTGGCTGGGATTTTGCGGCAGTGTTTTTGGGGCGGCCTTTTGTTTTTGAGATGCCCCTCGCTTTTGTTGATTCATTAGGCCAGCCTGCTGCCTCTCTCTCCCTCTCTCTATCCCTCCCTCTCTCTCTCCCTCTTTCAGCCTCCTTCTCTTCTCCCACCTAAAGTCTTGCTCCACTTTTTCCCGGGAACGGCCCCCGGAATTGCCCCGTATTCCGGCGTTCGTCGGATGTGTTCGATCGCTGTTTGCTTGTTTGGGGGGGGGGTTAGCCGAAACACTGTTCCTCCATTTGTGTATGTGTGTGTGTTTTAAACTCCCGAAATGTAGAGTATAAACAATCACAGCAAGATGCTTGGCACGGAATCAAGACGAGCACAATGCACCGATCCAGCCTGGCACGACGGTCCGTGGATCATAAACACACGTTGCACTGGAGGGCCTCGGCACAAAGGGGCTACTGTGCTTATTAAGGGGCACAGGGATGCCCATCTGGGTGAGCATGTGAAGAGTCCATTGACTTGAGAAAAAGAGAAAAAGGAGATGAACGCACAACAGGCTGAAGTCTGACCGCTCCGCAGTGTTCCCTACGAGAACACGAAGAGTTCGGAAAAAGCATAAAAAAGGTAAACTTCTTTTTTTTATTTATTTCAAAATAAATAAAAATATGAAAATGAAAGCTTTTAGCAGGGCAAAGTAGCAAACCAGATGCTGCGTCACAAGTGAAATGTCAAAAGCACCTGCTTCCGAAATCTAAATTTAAGCGGAAAAATTGAAATCTGTGGAATTTTTTTAGGGGCATATTTCAGACCGAATGGCCACCTGTCAAACTCAAACAAGCGCGAAACAATAAAAAGACATTACTTTTGTTTTACTTTAAAAACAAAAATGCATTATTTTATACAGAAATTACTAGCTAATTCGCTAAATATCCACAACTTCGAAAAAAAAAAAAAAAACAGAATTAAGAATAAAAGAGAGCAGCGGGACTACGGATTTTGGCAAAGGCGCAGGTTGTTTTCGGCTAATGAGAGCGTGCGTTTTGTGCTATTGAGTTATTGAGCGCGCGCAAGGCCTTTGGCCCAGGCCGAAGATGAATCCTGATGACCTGATGATGTCTGAAGAAAAGAAAAAAGACAAAAATAACTGTTGTCTTGTCTTCCCACAAATTTTTACCACTGACTTTCAGGAGCAATTTAAAAAGATAGTAAAATGGACAAATAAAGGACAAATCAGTTCTCTGTATTTCTTGTTTGATCTGTTTCTCTCCTCTCTCTCTCTTTCTAGTCCCGCTGTCACTTGCCCTCAGGCCTTTTCTGACGTGTCACAGGTACAGCCGAGTGAAAGGAACGTTTTTTTTTTTTCCGTCACACCTTTCAAATCCAGAAGGTTTTTCAGAATCTCGGATTATGTTTCCTTTTCTAATTTCTTGTTTGTTGCGGGATATTTGCAGAACTGCACTGCTTGATGGGCAGACGGCGCTTTTTTCCTCACTTTTTCTTTCAGGAAAACGACAACCAGCTGATTCGCTCCTAAATTGCGGCTCAATTAAATTAAGCCGTTCCTGCGGCTCCGGCTGTATTTTCATTACGACCCATTTGAGATAATTGAAAAGAAGTGAATCCGTGCTAACAGCATTACAATGTTAACAGCTGCAAAATACGCCGCAGATTACGTCTGTCAGACTGAGCGACTCTGAGCGCGCTCTCGCTCGCACGCACACACTCACTCGCGCGCGCTCTCTCTCTCTCTCTCTCTCTCTCTCTCACACACACACACACACACTTACACACTCACAATAGGACACACTCACACTTTTCAACAAGAAGCCAAACACCTCAAAAGCCGGCCGGTGACCTTTTCCAAGGCCTTTGCGGAATTCCAGACTTCCCAGTCTGGGAAATCTGAACGTACAAACGAACGAACAAACAAACAAACATGCAAAACACAGAAACAAAGTGAACACAGTGTCTGTCACATGGGTCAGGCAGCATTCTTACCGCTTTGCCGTTGTAGTAATACATCAAAGAGCCGCCGCTCACGCCGGGAATGGTGTAAGCGCAGTACATCTCTCTTTTTCCTCCGTTTTGCTTTTTTCGCCCCCCTCTCTCTCTCTCTCTTTCTCCCTGTGTTTCCCCCCCTCTCTCTGTCTCTCCCAGGGTCTCTCGCTCACACAGCAGCAACTTTTCCGCGGCTCCAAACTCGGCACTTTCCCCCCGCGAAGCTTTTTTTTTTCACGGCAATTCCTTCAGTCGCATTTTCCCATATGGCCCGGGCCCGAGCGCGGTGAATATGCAAACGAGGGAGAAACCATTTCTGACGCTGAAAAATCAGAGGGGAGGGGCGGAGCCATCTCCTCCCTCCATCCCTCCCTCTCTCTCTCTCTCTCTCTCTCTCTCTCTCTCTCTCTTTCTCTCCCCAGCTCGCTCACTTGCTCGCACGCACACACAGACCCCTCTGTGTACGCACACACTTTTTCCTTTCCGTGGCAAATCTGGAAAAGATCCCCCGCACTGAACTCCGGCGGCTCCTTGAAAGAGGAGGGAATAATGCACCCCCCCTCCCAACCCCGCCGCTCTTTATTACTCGGTGGAACTACACGCAGTCTTTCAACTCCGCTTTTTAAGTCCGCAATCTCGCTTCACACACAGCAGAACCTGGGCACACCTCCATCGCTCACTCACTGCTCTTCACACACACACACACACGCGTTTTGTATATGTATATTTATATATATATATATCATTACCGTCAGGATAAATCTTATCTCTCAAGAAGCAAATTAGAACGATTTTTTTAAGGAAAACTGAAAATTCTGTTTTTATCCTGACAAAGATTATCGTATCATCTTTAATAACCTCATATGGCCACAATTATACTTTTTCAACACATAGAGAAATAAAATTCCTAACACCAAATTAAACATTCAATATTAGATTTTAAATAATAAAAACAATCTTATTTCTAAAATCTAAAAATTTGGGAAACCTTCACATTTTTATTTTTCACCTGGAAAGCACATTAAATACAATAACATTTTTAACTATACAGGAAAATATAGGGATGGCATTTTTTAAAAAAATATACATTCAGTTGTGTGCAAAAGTTTGGCCACCCTTGCACATTTTAATACAACATTACTTACTAATTTACATATTTTGCAAGACATATAACAAATATGAAAATATACTGTAAGAAAAAAAAAAGATATGGCTTAGGTAAAGTCAGGTTTTATTATTTCCTAAACGATTCAGAAAAACTGTATTACTCAATGTAATTAAACTAATTAAACTCTAAATTATATTAACAACATTTCTTGTTTTTACTTATTTTTTACTTATTTTTATATTTTATTTTGAAATCCCCAGATGTAATTTACAACGCTTACAACAGTCATGGCAACCGGACACCTGGGACTCATGCTGAATTTCCTTCCTTCCTTTTTTTTTTTTGATGTCTATGCATAAACTGTCTTACATGATTACTTTTTGATCAAATCTGGCATTTGCTCTTTACATTGTCTCCACATTTCATGATGAATGGATCAATAGAACTTACATCATAGAACTTACATTAAAATAATGCTTCTTATAATTATTTACATGTGTATGTATCATTTTTGGAAGAGTGTAACATGTACTATGCATATACACGTGCATAATTTTTCTTTTTTTTTTTACATTTTATAAAATATGAATCTGGCAGCTGTTCCTTACATTGTGTCACAATTTCACAGGAATAGACCAATTGAAATGCTATATATAGCATTATATATATATATATATATGAAATTGTAGAGAAGATAAATATGAGAGCGAGTGTTGCCTGAGGCTCAAA